>NW_025059629.1:0-5126 GCF_019279795.1 Protopterus annectens
TTTATTACTAATAACTCGGGCCCCCAGCCAACTTTATCATCTCCTTTAAACTACTAAATTCACTCATGTTCTGTTTATTTTACGATTTTATGGATGAATACGCATTCTCTATTTGTCTTACATATTAGATGTAGCTGCAAAAGTTTTAATGTACTCTTAAATTAAAGCTTGTTTGTTTTATGGATGTCTTGATTTTAATGAAGAATATGCATTCTCTTTTAGTCTGTCTTACACATATGATGTATCTGCAATACTCCCAATGTACTCTTAAGGTAAAGTCTGATGTTTAACTCAACTGTATTGTTCACTTTATATCTATGTGTAGCTTTTCTCCCCAGGCCTACGTTAAAAAAAGGACTTGTGTCCAGTCAACCTTCCTGGTAAACAAATGTAAAATAAAAAATAAAATAAAGATTAATAGCACATACTGTAAGGATCGTGTCCATTTGTGATTCAGAAACATATTAGCCACAATAAAGTGAAACCTCAATAAAGGCTAATTTTCAGGTATCCTGAATTGCATTTACTACCGTGATGTGCAGATCATTGCTAATCTGCATGTGGTGGCTAGTAACCTACAGCTCATGTAGGCAGTAGCATTTACCCCATTGATCTTTCACACATGCAAGGATACACACACATGCACACCCAAACACACATCACAGATGTCGTACCTGTCACTACCCTAACTAACCTCCCCTGGGTCTCCATGCCCCATAATAGTTTCAGTGCCATTACAGCAAGTACATACCAGGCCCTGGTAGTCTACTGCATCTTCCCCCATTTTGTAATCCTCATATTGCCACTGGTGCTTGTATGGCACTTTACAAAATCATCCCCAGCATCCAATGTATCCCGCCACTCCCCATGAACACCATTTTGAAGCCTTTGCCAGTATGGCACTATAAAATTAATCCCTGGTATCCAGTGCTTTTCCCTGTTCCCTTAAAGCATATCTTAGTGTCTAGTTCAACACCTCCCTGCTGAACTCCTAATCCCTGTTTTACTGTTGTTGCCATTACGACACTTTAAGTTTAAGCCCTGGTAGTTAGTGGTCCTCCCACCATGTTTGTGTTCAAAGGTTGACCACAACATGGTAGGGATGGCCAGTGTAGATGCCATGTGAGTGGCAGCTCTGGGGAGACATCACATGGCTAATTAGCACATGCCTCCTCTTCTGAATACTTCATTAGCATTCAGCAGTGCTGCACACCTTCATTTCAGAGGACTGTTCAGCACCATGTAAGGATGGTTGCTGAATTGAGGAAAGGTTCCCCAAGGTATACACATCAGTGTATACATCAATGTACCTTAATGAAGTCAGCTCTATTTATCAGCTACTTTGGGTTAAGCTAAACTGTGGGCCAAGTCCCACCACCCCAGGCTAATACATACTAACTCCAAGATTGGCATACCTCGGAGAAAAGAGAGAACTGTAAAAAACATCAGTCTTGAATTTAGTAAAAAGTCTGCATTTTTCTCCTTCAATCTCACTGTTCCAGACCTCACACTAATGAGTTTCAGAATATCATAAAGCTACCTAAAAGTATGCACAGTGATGTTGACTTATTAGTATAGCAGAAGGTATCAAGATACAATGGGAGAAGTATACTTTTGGAATTTCAGGGTGAAGCTTTCATGTAAAGTAATGTCATCTGGTATTCAGATATTTACCTCTTCATCTGATATATCACATGAAGTGTGAGAATTTGAATACACTTTAAAAGGACATAGACTTCTGCAATGTAGGAGGCATCTAGAAATTTTGCAAAAACAATACATGTAATCCACAGATGAAGTACAAAAGGCACACAAGATGAATTGCCTGTTAGTAAATCCTTTTCTGTTCCAGTGTAACATCTCCTTAGATTTTAAAATATGCTAACAGTACTTGTCGAGATGGGACAAAATGAATTCCTTTCATTTGTTATACTGTTGCCATCTGGCATCACTTGCCTCAGTGCTTTATCATCATTCCTTCTATCAAGTTCAAGTAGAGATAGAGATAAAGAGATGGATAATGGAAACTCCAGAAAAAGCGCATGCAGAACCAAGAGTATGACACAAAACACAATATGGCACTTTCTTAAATTTGCTCAGTGGTATTATCAAGAAAAATCACAGGCTGAGTCCAAACACAGGCAAGCAGAGAAGCAGTTGCAAAGTTCAAATAGGCAGTAAAGGAGCTGGAAACTCTATAGAAAATGAAGTTTTAATATTAAAAATAAAAAAATACAAACAGATGAGCACTTCCCCATACAGCTTCTTCAGATCTTTAGTAAAACACACAACACACTTTGATGTTTAAATAGTATGACATAAGCAGACCTAGGTCAACATAACCAATAAAAGTGCTGCAATGCAAGTGAATGGAGTGCATTCTATCTAAGAAAAGCCAAAGCACTTAAAGGGCAATATACACAAAACATCTAAATATATAAAATAAAAATAAACTATAAAAAACAGTTATACTTTCTGAAATCTACGAGACTTTAAAATAGTTTTAATAAAAACATGTTTATTCAGCTCAGGTTCACAGTCTGACCTGAAATTAAGAATCCATTTCAGCTCTGCTTTCTCTGTTTTATTAGTAAGATCACCTAGTCGCTCTGTGGGAACAATAAAATCAATAGCCATAAATATAAACTTGGAGACACCACCTGCTTTTATAATGTGCTTAGCTAATACATTGGTTTCATTAGACCTCCTAATACATCTAGGTGGTCTGTGATTCTGTCACGAAGATTTCACTTCTTCCCTATATAAAACACAGCACATGTAGTGCAGTGAGCCAGATAAACAATGTTACAGGTGTTGATTCTTTAGTCTGAATATGTGTTAAGAACCTGAAATAAATGATTAAAGCACACATTTTAGAAATCTTAACTACAGAAATTCAAGAGTGCACTAACTAGTAACTTAAACAAAATGGGTTTCTGAAAGCAACCTTAACTCCAGGATTCAGCAAGCTCTGCTTAGTGCAGGAGCTGCTGGAGTCAATATAGCTGCCGAGAGATCCAGGAACAAGCTCCCGGGACATGCACAAGCACTCCTGCACTATTCCTGCATGGACACAGCTCCTGTATGCTAATTACCCCATTTGCAGGTGAAAAACATGCAAATGAGGTGAATTGGTGATCCAGGAAGCTGGCAGCCGTCCGTGCAGGAATAGTGTAACCTGCAGAAATGGACACGATTAGCAACCAAGTACATTTCTGCAACCTACAAAACGGAGCCATGACAGCTCTAAATAAAGAGTGTATGTAATCTGGAAAGCATGCCAATGGCCAAATATATCACCATTGGCATGAAAAACAGTTTAAAAAATAACAAAAAATAACTTTTATTTATTTATTTTTTAGGGGGCCGATTTCGATCATTTAAGCGTAGGGTAGATGCACGCAAACGGGATCGGCCCAAAAATAAAACTAAAACCTTGAAAAAAAGCTTTTTCTACAAAATTACTATTTTGCCATTATAGTCAATGGCAGGCAGATGACAACAAAGCCAGTGAATAGTGGATGCTATGGGGAAAGGCTCAGTGTCAGACTTGTAACCTGGCATTAGCAGGTAATTCTATGCAAATGAGGGGAATGATACTGAATTACAGATTTCCCATCATGGCTAATCTGCACCCAACTGTGTAGGTGAAGGAAAACCATGGTGCAAGCCAAAGAGTTAGCTGACATCATAGAGGGATGTGTCAGGCATACTGTAAGCTTATTGGAGCTCTGTGGCTCGGGTTTGCCCTTAGCTTAGCAGAGCTAAGGAAGGGGGTGTGTCTGAAGCTGCCAAGCACACTTTACATTGCCTAAATGGGTGTGTGCTCCACGCACCGGGGTTTAAACAAAAGAAAAATTAAACCAGGAAATAGCTGCTCCGTTCACATGTGAGCACGGGTTTGCACAGCGTGCCTTGGGGCTTAAACAGGAAGGCAATGGGAAGGGAAAACAGCAGTAGGGAGGTAATCAAGGAGAACTAGCATAGCTGTCAGGTGAAATGTATCAGAATCAGCCAATTACTCAGGCAGCAGCCCAGCCCAGCACACTACTATAAACTATGCAAATAGCTTTCCCTCTGTTTTTCCCACAAACTCTACACCACTGGTGTACACCAATGGGGAAATTTTACCTAACAAAAGCAATAAAATGATAGGGGCTGCATTCGTTATCATAAAACAACACGTGGAAGAGGCTGAGGGTGGTGAGGATGAGAATGTGATGACCAACCCACAGTGAGGAGAAGAGTGAACAGACCCAGGGTAACCTACTAGGGGCTACATGAGCTGCAGATAGTCTAGTGCTATAGGGTGGACATGGATCTCCTACAGCAAATTGTTGAGCGGTGGCAGCCATGCCTCACACACAGAACAAACAGAGGGGAACCCATCCCAGTGGATACCAAGTATGTGTAGGCTTAAGAATACCAGCCACAGGTGCCTTCCAAAAACCAACTGGGGATATCATGGGGATCTCACAGGCATCAGTATCCAGGGTACTCCACCAGTTCCTGGATGCCATATAATCACATCCTGGTGAGCACATATATTTTCTCAACACCTGTGAGGCGGTGACCAGCAATATGCATCTCTTCCACCAAATAGCAAATTACCCTGCGGTAGTGGGTGCTATAGACTGCACGCACATACACAACAAAGCGCCATCCAATGAGTAGGGTAGAGTCTACATAAACCACAAGGGCTTCCCCTCCATCAACTGCCAGGTTGTGTGCAATGCTCAGGGCATTTAAAAAGGTTCATGGAAAGCTATCTGCCCTGGCATTAAAAGCTAAGATTTGTGGGGACCCCCCCCATTTATACCCTTTGTTTTTTGTGCCTCTGTCCAGAATGCACGAGTGACCTGAAACATCCACCCCGCAAGATTTTTCCTTGAACAAGCCAAGCTCTGCCTCAATGGAAATTCCCAAAATGGAGTCCTGGGGGACAAATCTATCCCTCCCATGTCCATTTATATCCTGCAATTTAATTGCTTGCTCAGTGGATCTGGTAGATTTTGGGAGGGGACACCCCAAACTTGCAGGCCTGACAGGCACAGGTACCCCAGAGGAGACTGAATAGAGCTGGGGCTTTAGTCTGGCAGCTTTCAGAGGAGCCCATCCGGTGAGGA
>NW_025059630.1:0-5154 GCF_019279795.1 Protopterus annectens
ACTTTACATATGGGGGTGGTCACAAACTAAACAGTTGTGTATTAAATCCTGAAATCCAGTGCATCGTGGCAGGGACACAATAAAAATGTTTCAGGATTACCAGTTTGTGCTTGTGCCATTTCTTTTGGTTTTGTAGTTGTCTATTAAAAACTTTATTTGGAAAGCGGAGTGTAACTGACATATATACAGACAGTGGTGTGTATGTTATGAACCACAAGTTATGGTCAAGAGCAAGTGGTATTTATTTTACAAAGAATTTTACACAACACATAATGAACACATCCTATAATCTACAGTTCAAATCTCAGAAGAGGGATACACCCTGAAAGCCTTCCCATACTCTGGAACAAACTACCTATCTATATCAAACAAAGCTCCTCATTAGCACTCTTCAAGAAAAATCTTAATGACTGGATGGGAAATAGGAAATTCACGCCGGGGATCACTTCTGTGGCTCTGCTTGACAGGGACACAGGAAAATAATTTTCTGGGGTGGCAAAAGCCAGGGTATCTTTTTGGCTATGCTTATATAGGCCCTAGGGCCAACAGCCTAGTACCCACCTATGAACCTATTGGCCCTAGGACCAACAGCCTAGTACCTACGTATGAACCTATGATGGCCCTAGGGCCAACAGCCTAGTACCTATGTATGAACCTATGAACTTCATTATATAACTAAAACAAAGAGAAGACAAAAACCAAGAAGCAAAAAGTACAGTTTTGTACCTACCATAAATGTAGATGTCCGATAGACATGCAACTGCAGAAAATTGCAGTCATAACATGGGTTGTCCTGCCTCAGGCAGCCCGGCCGGATTCCAAAGTCTGGGTCCGACGTCAGCTGATGTCGCATTTCTCTCCGACGTCAGAGCGGCTGGAGTACATAAGCATCAGCCGACGCCATTTTCTTCAGTGTTTCTTGCCCCAGATGCCAGGTGCCCTCCAAGGAAGGCTGTAATCAAATTGGAAGACAAAAACAGGATTCCAAACAAATAAATGAGCAATAAAACAAATACACCATAACAGATATCCCCAGCTAAGAGTAACAGGGATAGGAGTGGACCCTAGGCATAGAGGGGTATGGAGGAGGGAAAATCCGACTGCAGTTGCATGTCTATCGGACATCTACATTTATGGTAGGTACAAAACTGTACTATGTCCTTCAAGAATGCAACTGCAGTCATAACATGTGGGTAGAATACCATAGCTTAGCTGGGGGAGGAGGTATGCACTAGGAAAGAGATGGTGTGGCAATCAAACCCTGCAGGACTGCCAAAGCAAAGCCTGCTCTGGATCTGGAATATAGAGGGGGATTGTAGTGTTTGGAGAATGTATGCACGGAGCTCCATGTAGCAGCTTCTAGAATGTCCTTGGTAGGCACCCCTCTTAAAAATGCTGTAGAGGTGGCTGTAGCTCTGGTGGAATGTGGTCTGACATTGGCTGGAACAGTCTTTCCATGAAAGGAATAACAGAATCTGATGCAATGTCCAATCCATTTAGAAATAGTCTGTTTTGAAATTGCTTTTCCTTGGACTCCAGGGCTGTAAGCTACAAAAGTTGTTCAGACTTCCTACTGGCCTTGGTTCTGTCCAGGTAGTATCAGTTGTCTGTGAATGTCCAAGGTATGCAAAGTCTTTCCCCTTATTCTCAGGATTGGGGAAGAAAGCAGGCAGATGAATGCTTGATTTAGAGAAACCCTAGATACCACCTTTGGCATAAAGGGAGGGTTGGTCCTTAATGAAACCCTGTCTCTGTAAAAAATAATAAAGGGTGGTATTGCCATTAGGGCCTGTAGCTCGAACCCTTCTTGCTGAGGTAATTGCCAACAGGAAAGCTGTCTTCCATGAGAGAAATTGCAAGTCAACTGAAGCTGCTGGCTCAAAGGAGGTAGAGTCATTTTTTCTAAGACAAAATTGAGGTCCCAGGCTGGCACTGGGGCCTTTCTTGGTGGCTTAATGTTCTTGATTCCCTGAGGAATTGTCTTAGTAAGGGTGAGAGAAACAGGAGGATCAGTGTTGTATCTAGCTGAAATAGCAGATGCAGGTATCTTTATGGAAGAATATGAGAGCCCATTCTTTAACATATCTGCCAAATATTCCAAGATAAGTGGGATGTTCAGCAATGATCCATCATGTCCCTTGCTGGTATTCCAATTGCCGAATCTTTTCCACTTTGCTAAGTAAACCTTTCTGGTGGATGGTCTTGAGCCTCTGTTAGTATCCACTGAACTTCCTTGAGAGAGATAAGCTGAAGTTATTTATGGGATCTCCCAAGGGTGTTAGCTGCAGTGTCTGAAGGTTTGGATGCAGTGTTTGAAATTGTGTTGAGTCAAAAGTAGTGGCCACTAAGGGAGGGCCCACCTCCTGGTGTGACATATGCTCCGTAGTAGTGGGTACCAGTGTTGTCTTGGCCAATCCGAGCTATTATTATTCCCTTGGGCTTCTCTGCTTTGATCTTTAATAATACTGAGGTCATCAGTGGCAGTGGTGAGAATGCATAGATTGCTAGGAGTTCCAGTTGAATGAGAGGGCATCTATTTTCCAAGCTTTTGGATGGTATGTCCTTGTGCAAAATTTTGGTAGAAGATGGTTGAGGTGAGAGGCAAATAGGTCCACTTCTGGCTTGCCCCATGTCGAAGTGAGTTGTCTGAAGGCCTTCGGATGTAACCTCCACTCGTGTGGATCTGTGAAATTCCTGCTTAGGCTGTCCGCCAACACATTGTCTTTTCCTGGAACAAACTGGGATTGTAACTGGATGTTTAGGCTCAGTGATTTCTCCCAAAGCTGCATTGTCAGTCTGCAAAGCGGGTAAGAGTGGGTGCCCCCCTGCTTGTTTATGTACCACATCACAGTGGTGTTGTCTGTCCGTATCATTAAAGCCTCGATGGCATGCATTACTGCCAGCATTTCCTTTTGGTTTATATGCAGATGTGTTTCCTTTGGAGACCATTGTCCTTGTATACACCTGCCTTCCATGTGCGCCCCCCATCCAAGGTCTGAGGCGTCTGTAGTCATGGTCTGTGTTATCTGTGGTTTTTTGAATGACATACCTGTGTTTTCCTGGCTCACAGAGGCCCACCATAGGAATTCCTTTTGTAGGCATGGAATGAGTGGTATGATTGTCTCCAAGTTGTTGCTGTGTTGAGACCAAATGCTTTTTAGGTACCATTGAAGCTTTCTCATGTGTAGTCTTGCTAATGGAACCAGGGGAATGCAGGATGCCATGTAACCCAGGGCCTGTAGGAATCTCCTTGCAGTCATCTGGGTGAGTTTTGCTAAACCTTTGAAGTAATGAGTTAACTTCTCTTGCTTGTCTTCTGTCAGGTAAGCCATCTGAGAGGCTGTGTCTAGTTTGGCTCCTAAGAAGATTATTTGCTGGGATGGCTGCAGTCTTGACTTTTGGAAGTTGACTGTGTATCCCAGAGCTTGAAGTAATGTATGACATAATCCAGGTTTTTGTCAACATCAATTTATCGTCCGCTTGTATGAGGCAGTCGTCCAGGTGCGGTAAATTTGTATACCCTGGAGCCTGCAATGAGCAATTACTGAAGCCAGGCATTTTGTAAATACTCTGGGCAGTAGATAAGCCAAATGGCAATGCTGAGAATTGATAATGCTCTGGCCCTGCAAGAAATCTGAGGTATCTTCTGCAGATGTGTCTGATAGGGACATGCAGGTATGCCTCCTTGAGGTCCAGAGTAATCAGCCATGACCCTTGCCCAGCATGGGAAGGAGTTGCTGTAGAGTCAGCATTTTGACCTTTGGTACTATGAGAAAGGTGTTTAATGCGGACAAGTCCAGTATTGGTCTCCATTGAGATTCTTTTCTTGGAACAAGGAACAGTCTTGAGTAAAACCCTGGTCTTGTTCTTGTTGTGGAACTCTTTCTATTGCTTTCATTCGAGTCAGCAGAGATTTGCTTGATAGCCTCTGCCCTTTGATTTTGTGGTAGGTTTGGCATGCCTTGTTTTCTTGGTAAGGTATGAAAATGAAACCTGTACCCTGGTCTATAATGTCCAAAATCCATTTGTCCTTTGTCAGTCTGTGCCAGTTTTCTGCAAACAGAGATAATTTCCACAAGGGAGCTTCTAGTTGTTCCCTGGTAGGCGGTAGTAGAGGAAAGTCATTGAGTTTTTGGTTGTTTGGGGAGGTGAAACCCCCGCATCACTTCTTTGGTTTCCTGGCTGCCATTGTCGTCCCCTGTAAGGGCCTCTGTATTGGCCTCTTTCGCCACGTCTGTTCTTACCCCTTTGAAACTTTCTGGATTAGGAAAGGACCAGTTTTTGAAGGCCAATTCCTACTGAATCTGGGGGTTGAACCTGGAGGAAATCTTTCACAGTCTGAACTGATTTTGCTTTTTCTTGATGGTCTTTAACACATCCTTAGCATTTGCACCAAAAGCTTGTTTTTTTCCAAAGGTGCATCCAGAAGTTTTGCTTTTACATGATCTGGTAGAGGTTGATCTTTTAACCAAGCATGTCTATGAATCACTGCCCCTGTCATAGCTGCCCTACATGAAGCTTCCAGTGCATCATATCCACACTGCAGGAAGTGATTGCTTACTTGCTGAGTGTTATGTACAGCTTCCTGCAAAGTCTTCCTGTCTAAAGGATCAGGAGAAGCTAATGTTTTTTGTAAATCTTCTAAAGATAATCCTGATATTGAAAAATATGAAAAGGCAATTTAAAGCTCTCATAGATAAGGTAGTGGATGTGTAAAACCTTTTTGCCCCATCTCTCTAATGACCTTGCTTCCCTGTTGGAGGGCAAAGGATTTTTTGAGGTGGAGGCTGAAACTCCTTTAGGCCCCTGTGAAATAGTTTCCAAATCAGCAGAATGGGCCCTGAATAAATGGGAATGAGTTTCTGGGACCCTGTAATACCTGTCTGGCTTGGCTGGAGCAGGAGGAAGAGAATCAGGGGTAGCACTAGAGTCAGAATACAAATCATCCAGAACATCAAGTACAGGAGGAATAGCTAAGGGCCTGTGCTGAGGCTTCTTAAGGAAAGTCCTAAGGCGTTTCCTAGAATCAGAATATTCCTGACCCTGCCACTTGAAATGTTCCCTCATGGTGTGCAGAACTTCCAAAAGAAATATCCTCAGGAGGGAGGCCGAGGATGGAATCTTCTGCATCCGAGTCCTCATAGGTCTGGAAGA
>NW_025059631.1:0-5096 GCF_019279795.1 Protopterus annectens
TAAAACAGATTTTTCAAAAAACCATTACAAAAATTTTCCAGAGTAGGTAAAATTCATTGTAACAAAGGGGGTAGGGAAACAAGATGAAACCCCTAAACATATAAAAACTAAGTTATATACAAAAAAATTTACAAAGGTGCTACCATGCAATTAGAATGGGGTAAGAGAAAGAAAGATTTATAAAAACAAGTGGACCTCCAATTAACCCAGGGAGAGGAAACTATAAAAATATCTCAGAAACTAGGCCTCCAACTTAAATCACTTAAAATTTGGTCAAGTAGGAGTTTCCAGAATTTTTGGGTAGTAAGCTTTTTCTTGAGCCCTTTTATGATAAGCTTTTTGGAAATGTATTTAAATGCCATCTCTTTGAACCCCTTCCAACAAAGTTTAGTAAATCTAACCATTTTTTAGTGATGTATAATTTGACAAGAGAGCAGAGTGTAATTAATACATGTTTTTAGTTTAGGTAACTTAAGGATGGGTATGTGAGTATGGCTGTTTCCCAGAGAGAGTAGATTTGTGATATCCCTTTTTCTAGGCTACTTTTAAAGAGCACCATAGTTTGTGGGTATGTTACAGAACCATAATATATGAAGAAGGTCAGCCTTTGGAAAAGAACAATAAGTGCAAGAAGGGGAAATTTTGGGATCAAATCTGTTGAGAACAGAAGGTGTAAAATAGGAGTTATTATTGATCATTAATTGTGTATAAATGAGTTTCTTAAAGGGGGATAGTTCTATGGTGCTTCTGATTGCAGATAACTTTTGTTCCTTTGTAAATTTGGCATCCTGTTTATCCTAATATTTAGAGAAAAGGCAAGCTGAGTTATGCTTTATGGAGTTGATTAGGTTGTAGGATCTGGAGAGCATTTTCTCGGGATTTGAAGATTAGTTATAATTTCACACAATCTATTAATGTCTTAGCAGTTGGTGAATAGATTGTCGAATTGTGATGATATTAATTCTCTGAGTTGTCGAAGGATAACCGTGTATTTGTTATTGACTTTGAGAATTAGATGTAGATCGGGGAGACTTTTGTTCCTAAATTTGAAAAGATCCCATACCAAATAATCCTTGATGAGAGGGACGTCAGCGAGGTTCACAGTTTTTTTGTTGATTCTAATGTTTGGATTTAGATGGAGAGGTTGGAGGAGAGGAAGGGTTTTATCAAGATTAATGGATCTTATCAGATTCTGGAACAATCTGATCTTGTGTTTCAGAGTATTACTTATTTTAGAAGTACTAATAGCTCAGGGGAAAGAAAGGGAGAGCTTTGGTTAATGTTGTTGGTGACTACGTGTTGGTGCCAGATTTTAACCCAGGAGGGGATGTGTTATAATCTTCCCGGGTTTAAAAAATTTATATAGTCACAATTCTATTAGCACATATAATCATGTAATACAGTTGGAGATCTGGTAGACTGAGGCCTCCTTTTACCTTGGGGTAAGCTAACTTTGAGTAGGATATCCTAACTGATTTAGGAAACCAGATAAATCTGGCTAATTCTTTGTTCATTCTAGAAAAGAGACTGTTTGGAATAATAAGGTTTGATGCATTAAATTGGTAAAGAAGTCTGGGCAGAACATTCATTTTCACTATGCAGCTTTGGATAACAGAGTAAGATTCATGTGCTGCCATCTGTGGAGGTCTTGTAATATTTTGGACCATGCTCTATGGAGGTTATTCTGAATCATGGGAGCTTGATTGTGCTCAAAGCAAATTCCTAGATAATTAAGGTGATAGGTTGTTTGGAAAGGAGAGTCTGGGAAATAATTGATTTTGTGGTTTGAAGGGTTGATTGGAAAAATATGTGACTTCTTTTGGTTGACCTTATAATCTGAAACCTTAGAAAAGTTATTAATAGCATTTGTGATTTTTCCCAGTTCAGTGTTGGGATATTGAAAGTATAAATTAAGGTCGTCAGCGAAGGCAGATAGCATTATTTTAGTATTTAGTACTTTGGGTATCGAGTGGTATGTGTTTTGAAATATATAAGAAAAAGGTTCAATGAAGATGTTAAAGAGGAAGGGGGACAATGGGCAGCCTTGTCTTGTTCCGTTCGCAATCCTAATTGGGTTAGACATCCTTTTATTCACATAGATATAGGTGGAGGAATTATTGTACAGTAATTTTATTGTGTCTGAGAAATGTTTGGGTATGTTGAAATGAGAGATGGTTAGGAACAAAAAATCCCAATTTACCCTGTCAAATGCCTTGCAGGCATCTAGTGTTAAAGCATAAATCTGGTTCTTGTCTTTTTTTGTAATTTGCATTAGGGAGTCAAGTGTTAGGGTATTATCCCATGTGTACCTGTTACACATAAAACCTGCCTGATCTGGGGATATTAAATAAGGCATAACTTTTTTAAGTCTATTGGCCAGGATAGAGAAGATTTTTATATCTACATTCATTAGGGAAATGGGCCTGTAGTTATGGGGATTAGCTTTGTCGTGTTTATTTTTTAAGATCAGGATTGTTTTCAAGTTATTCCAGTGCAGGTCAGTTATCCCATTGTTTTTAATGAAGTTAAACACTTTTAGAAGAATAGAAGAAATTCTTCGGCTGAAAGCTTTATAGAAATTAGTAGTGAAACCATCAGGGCCAGGGGATTTGCCATGTTTAAGATTGCTAATGACATCTAGAATCTCTTGATATTCAAGAGGTGCCGAAAGGAGAGTTCCTTGATTTTCATTCAGGGACGGGAAGGTAATAGCATTCAGATAGTTCTTCACATGAGAATTTAGAGGGTTATCTCTTTTTCTGCCATAAACATCTGAGTAAAGGGTGGAGAACAACTCTATGATTTCTGAGTCTGATTTATAAAATTTATTTTGGTAATGTAAGATGGAGATTCTGGAAGAACTATGTTTATTGTTAATTATTCTCGCTAGTGTCTTAGATGGAATTTGTGCCCATTCTGAGTAGGTAGCTATGAGTTTTTGTTCTTGGAGGGAATAATTTTGTTGGTGGAGTTCTAGTAATTCTCTTTGGGTGTTCTTAATCGAGATTTCTATCTCAGGGTCTGGACTTAACTTATGTTTCTTTTCTAGGTTAGTTAGGTTCTAAATCAGTTTAACTTCCTTCTCCTTGTTAACCCTTTTGTAATATGAAGCCTTCTGGATTAAGGTCCAGCTTAGTTTTGCTTTGCAACCCTACCCATTGGATTTCTAGGGGTATTTGAAACATCTCAAGGTTGGTGTCAAGGTCTGCTAAAGTGCCATTGATTTCTTGGATTATGACTTTGTTAGAGAGTAAATTATTGTTTAACGTCCAGTTACCATAGATGGGTTTCAAGGCATTCTATTTGTGAAGGTTAGATTAGAGAGATTCTGGCATGATCTGATAGGAATCTAGGCTCTGAATAAAAGTTTAATCTAAGATTCTTTAAGGATTCTGAGATTAGGAAAAATCCAGGATGACCAGGTGTTGTAGCATTTCGAGTAGTATGTATAAATGTTGTCTTTAGTTAAATTTCCACTAAATGAGATTGGATCTATAAGGTTCAAATCAGACATTAGTTCCCCAGAGCTAATGAGGCTTGGAAATTGTATGAGGTTGAATTACTTGTGCGATCTAAGGCTTTGGGGCTATGACTGCTTCCAGTCTCCACCTAGTATATACTGGTGATTTTGGAATGTGCAAAGAATGTTATAGATCTCCATAATGAAATCTTGTTGTTGCTCAGGGACCATATAAATTTAAGAAAAGAACTGGTTTGTCAGAGTCGGGTTTATGGATGTGAAAAGGCACCATCTTCCATTTTTGTCGATTTAGATTCTGTGATCACCCTTTGGGAAATTCTTTTTGATTATAATGGCCACCCCTTTGAGTTTGAGCTGTCCCCACTGCTATAATAGATCTTATCCATTTTCTGTTAACGCCCTTCTCCCAGTCCTCTTTGAGCATATGTGTTTCTTGCAAAAACAGAATTAGCCTGAGATTTAAACATAAGGTGAAATTAGCAAGTTTTTTTAGCTTTATTTTGTAGCCCCCTTATTTTCCCAAAGAATCTAGCTCCACCCCAGGGTTCAGTGAAATAGAGGGATTGAATGGTTAAGGGCTTTATTGTCCAATTTTGTCAGAAATGTCCCATTACAGCATATAGGTGAAGATTTAAAAATAAAAGTATGAAAAACTTGGTTACGGGGGTCCACATCGTACTCTGATCTATTATGTTTAGAATTACAACTATTAAGGTAGCACAGTACTCCTTCAGCCCAAAAACCCGGTGCCTAACCACGAACACCCCTGATGAAGGAGTAAAACAACTTGCAAGTTTGATAAAAAAGTTTAAGTAAATTTGTGTCAGTGCAAGAAACAATTCACATTTAACCTTTTGAAAAAAACATTTAAAAAGAAAAAAAAAACACTAAACATATGTACAAAGGGATACTCATCCATAGACTGGTCATCTTAAAACCCTACTTCCAAAAGACCAAGCATCCTCTAAATGGGTAAGGTTAAGAGATAAAGAAAACCTCAAGGCATTTTATTATTCTAAAAATAACTGAATAACATATATAAGTTGAATAAACTGCTGGCTATGGAAAAGCAAAACACCAGGTAGTAACCATCATGCAAGTTAACTATGAGTATGATATAATATTGAGAAACACAATTGGCTGAGCTCTAAAAAGGGTAATGATATCAAAAGTTCAGTAATTATTTTTATGCGTTTAGCAGTGCATAAATAACAAGCAAGGAATACATAAAGAACTGCAAGTCACAGAAAGAATGGAAAGGAGAGGAGAAAAGAGAAGAAAAGGAAAGAAAGAAAAAATAACAGAACCAAAAAAATTGTATTGATGCCCAGAAGTATCTTGAGTGGCTTCTGTTTATACTTATTGTGGCATTAATAGGACAGGTAATTGAACCAGCCTTGCAAGATATAATATTCTGATACATAATATGGCTATAGAAGAGCTAATTTTAGAAAAGGGAAAAATTTTATGGAAATGATCCAGGGGAAAACCAGGAATAATCTTCTAAGTTTTAACAATTAGGATTACTAGGTTAAATTGCTTAGGAGGCATTTAAAGGAGAAACAAAGAAGTAATGTTTCAGGGTTACTTTACCTGTCCGTACTTAGCTAAGCAA
>NW_025059632.1:0-5671 GCF_019279795.1 Protopterus annectens
TCAGCACCAAACAATTAATGAAAGTTGCAGTGCTAGCTTAGGTGTGCTTTTAGCTGAGAATTTTTCAAAACTGGCCAATCACAAATAGTCTTGAGGGAAATAGAGGCATATTTAAGCTCCATAGATGGGAATACTTGCCATAATGGTTGTAGCTCCTATCTGCAGGCATGGCTAGTGTTGGAGAGGGCTCATAGTTTCGAGTCTGTGAGCTCATAAATAAAGATATAGGGGACTTGCAGACATTGGACCGACTTAGTTTGGCTTTTGTCAAGGGAGAGATCATGCCTTTTGAACTTGAGTGGAGCTTCTTGAGGAAACAGTCACAAGGCCATTGATGAGGGAAAGGCAGTCCATACAGCCTACCTTGACCTTGCAAAGGCTTTTGACACAATACCCCACTTTCGGTGTGGCAAGAAAAACTCTACAGCTTAATGTAAACCCACGCCATGTCACAAATGGGTTGCAAATTTGAAGCAGGACAGAACCCACAGGGGTTAGGATTGCTGGCGCTGTGTCAGACTCCAAGCGGTCACAGAAGTGGTGTCCCAGGGGCTGGTCCTTAGCCCCTATTGTTTGGCATCTACTTCTCAAGTACAGGCCAACATGGGAGAACT
Source organism: Protopterus annectens (assembly GCF_019279795.1). NCBI lineage: Eukaryota > Metazoa > Chordata > Ceratodontiformes > Protopteridae > Protopterus > Protopterus annectens. Next base: position 615 of record NW_025059632.1, read on the forward strand.
TTGGCTGACAAAAGTTTGCAGGCGACTGCAAACTGAAACATAGTGGAAAGAGATTATGGAACCTGCGGATATCCTTCAGAAGGGACTCACGAGAACAGATAGCTGGTGCCAGAGCCATGGCCTGAAGTTACTTCAAAAAATGTATAGTCATACCCACCGGAAAACAAGGTAACCCCAAGCTACCATATAGGTGGCCAATCCACTAAGCACATAGGGTTATCAAGGGACCTGGGGACAGGTTGACAGTGGCCTTTCTTTTGACACTCACATTGCTAAAGGTAAGTTTAGAAAAGACCTTCTACATTGCCCACCCTGATCATGAAGGTTCACATCCAGATCTAGTGAGGTCATTGTTCCCCTGGCCGCCTTCACTTGTATCAGACCAATGATGGAGTACAATGCCCCATTAGGGATGTATCTCACCAATCTGCAGTAGTGGAAGACCCCAAAGTTCCTCACCAAAAAGGATAAAGGGACTCCAAAATCTGTCATATGCTGCCAGATTGAAGAAACTCCAGCTCTATTCGGTCGCACATACCGTCTGCTCCAGGAGTGACATGTACTGACATACGACCATGTCCAACGAGGAATTAATGGACATGCTCCACCTCAAAAATCAAATCCACAAAACCACTAGAGCAGCGACTTAAATCTTATACGGACATAAACAGGACGTGCTGGAGGATAATTTATCACTCCAGAGACTCCTATGCTGTGGAATAAAATCGGTCCATGTAGGGCAAGAGCACCTCACTGACTCTGTTCAAGAACTCTAGACCTGTGGATGGGAGATGTTAGGTTTTACCCGGGAATCATATCTGTGTCACTGCTGGACAGAGAGCTGCAACAAACTAATAGGCACAGTATTTTTTCATATAAGGGGTGAAGTAAGCACAAAAATTTAGGCTAAGGCTTATAAATGCCTTAGGGCAGATAGCCTAGTATAAACCTATGAACCTATGAACCTATGAACGGTGGGGCATTGAGGAGTCAAAAGTGATGGTTTGGCTCCTCATCCATAATCATGATGCCAGACTCCTGCAGGGCCAGTTCCAGGGTACTGAATACAAAGCAGAAGCCTGGAACAGTCTTGAACATGATCTCACCAGTGCCACAGGCATCCCTCAGACTGGTGAGCAGGTCAGACACCACTACTCAGACCTGAAGAGACGCAAGGAGAACCGACTGAACCAGTGGATACAGGAGGCCTGTGGGATGAAAATGCCCCACTACTGAGTAGGTAGCCATGGAATGAATTATGTAAGAACTGCTATCGTAGTCTATATTATGGATAGGTATGTCTCAATATCACTTCATTTACTTCACAGCTGCAGGTGTCGTGCTGCGAATCAGCAAGCCTATGCAGATAGGCTGCTAGGAAGGCTATTACCACCAGGCAGGTTAGTAATTATTCTGCATGTATTGTTATATAAAATAAGTGAGAGAGCCTGAAAAAAGTGTTGTAGCACAATAACATGTGTAGATATCAATGGGAGATTAACTAAATCATAAATGTCCACATGCACCATTAATGGGGTTGAGAGACCCCAAACAATATACATCTTGTATGAATAGGTATACCCACCCCCTCCCACAGCCAAACACGTCCACCCTGAAATACACTACCAAGTGTTGCAGATCCCATAACCAGGTCCTGACATGAAATGGGCACAAGATGTTAACAGTACTACATCCCACCTGTATGATGTGTCAGGCTGGTATTCGTAACATATCATGCAGTAAAGTCTGGCTCCCATAAGAAATGTAAAATGTGGAAGCTATCAACATCCCCAGGATACATATACACAGACACATATATGCAGATACTGATACACACATACACACACACACACACACACACATATATATATATATATATATATATACATATATATAGATATACATGTGACTACACATACACACGCAGAGATATGTACAGTAAGATACTCACGTAGTAGGTGCACACAATATGGAACAACCACTATGCCTAGAGTTAACACCCTAACAACTGGACACTGGATGAGCCACTCATACAAATGACATATGTTGCCTGCAACATATACCCACAGAGAGGTCATAGGATAAAACACCGCACACAGGTTTGCAGAAATAGAATACCTTTATTTGTGTATTATTACAGATGTATATGCCATGTCATATAGCTGTTCAGACACTGACATTCATATAAACAGAGTAATGCAACTGTGAAACAGGTATAATAATACAGTAGTCTGAAAAGGTCCACAACTGTTGCTCTCCAGGCCAAGCCCTTCAAATTGTACAATAGTAAAGACAGACTGGGCCACAGGATAGCACACAATCAGCAGCAAGTGATGCAGGTGTATAGTCCAGCAGCCCCTATCTACACTCTGTACATAGTCACTAGGAGGTACAGACTTCAGTTGGCCAAATGGGATGTAACTGATACATAACAAGGCATAACTGACACCATCACAGGCAAACTGGCAAACAGAACGGTCTGTATGGCAGGAGGCAGTAGGCCTGCAGCAACCCACTTTATGTAAGTAACGTCAAGATAGGTGAACTGTATGGTACTGTACATCCAGATACCTTACGGCAGCTCACCCCTGATACCCCCACATTTTGTAACAGCCTTGGTTATGTATGGTGCACTACCCCTAGACTCAGTAATACAGGGCCATATACCACTGTTACATACACTGGCCTCTGGAGTGCATATGGGTACACGTGTATTGTGTAGGTGAAGCCCAAACGTATATAGCCCCAGCCCCACCATATGTGTGCGGAATACAACAGCAGTGGACTGCTGGCAGGAATGGCAGTGTGGTATATGTATATGTGCATATGTATCACTATCTGTATATGTGTAGACATATAATGCTCTGTATATGTATATATCTGGGTGTGTTTATGCATATCTATGTACACATACACACCCATCTATATATGCCAATATGTACATGTGTAATTATCTATATAGATATCTGGATAATCATATGTACATATATATTCACCATATGTCCTGAACATGGGGTGTAGCCCTACCTCAGTCCCTATAGTCCCAAGTCTGTAGTGCAAGGGGATGTCAGTATGTATAGCAGGTATATTAGTAGACTATTGCTACTATAATAGGGATTGTCTTCACAGATATGGTGTGTGTGGGAGGTCACATCTGCTTTTCACATGTGCGTCATTGGCTACTGACAGAAACCCTAAGGACATTATAGTACAGTACTGCTGCAAACCGCGTAATGCTCCTGTGGACTACAGCAGAAATATTGGCCAATAGATGTGGGCATTCTGACACACTCTGTACAGTCCAGAGGTATACAAAGAACCCCTTAGTGCAGAACATGTGGACCAAACCTGACAATATGAATATTAACAGCCATGTAGATGGGTATAACACATAGTGACTGGTATACATTCACCCCCATATGTTATGCATTCACACACCCCTGTCTGTCCACGGCACATAGCTGCTGGTACAGAGGTGCCATGGCCACATACTACCCACTAGATATTGACATACATCTGTACAGCATCCCACCGCTCCGTCTGACATGCATGACTGTTAAGGGGGGACCGGCAGCAGTACATATGGCAAGTATCTGCATATGACATCTCACTGGGTAAGTACTCTAAGCTGCTAGGCATGTAACAAAGCACTATGCTGGCTACAGGTAGACTGGCTCAACACTGGCCTACATCTCCTATGGGGCAATGCACATGTACCTGCATATATAGTAGGCTCTACAGGCATGTCACAGCACAGGGTAAGATACACCTGTGTGGAAGTGCATAACCACAACCAATGTGAACACAGCCACAGCCACATATGGTAAGCTAGCATAATATCACAGTATATGGGCTATCTGTTCAACACCATTCTCATATGTGCCACTCACACGCTAACCTTACATATACTGGGCCACTACAGAGCGTGGTTTGATGCCTGTCTGTGGTATGGGACATATGTGTGTGTATGGCCCTATGCTTAAACAGCTGAGATCAGCTAAAAAAGTTGATTTTTGTGTTTTTTATTTACTGTTTGCAGTGCCAATGGCCTTATACTTGGCCGTTGGCATGATTACTACATGATATGCAGCCTTTATTTGGAGCTGTTACAGCTTCGTTTTGGATTTTGCAGAAATGTACTCGGTTACTAACCAAGTACATTTCTGCAGATAGCACTAGTCCTGCATGGACAGTTGCAAGCTTCCTGGAATGCAAAATCACCTAATTTGCATAGATTTCACCTGAAAATGGGGTGATTTGCATACAAGGGCTTAGTCCGTGCAGGATTAGTGCAGGACCACTCGTGCATGTCCCTGCAGGCTGTTCCTGGATCGCACGGCAGACATATTGCCTGCGTGAGCTCCTGCACCGATCTTGCATGCCATGCAAGCTATAGAGAATCCAGGGGATTAGCAGGAGAAGGAACACTCAAATCTTTATTGTAACTGTTGTTTCTCATAGCAAATTGTGATATTTATATTATTTCCAGTAGAATTGAATTATTTTCATTGCTAATATGCTATTTATAGTTGTGCTGTGCCCTTACAGGTGCTGCCAGGAGATTTGTGTAACATACTCCCCCGGATTAACTAATCTTCCGTGTAAAACTAGATTAGTCTTACACGGAAGTGCCAGTGTAAGATTATGATGGCAGCGTGCCATGCATATTAATGAGGCCTCGCTGCCTCAACTCTAAAGCTTTCACGGAGCATGCATGTTGTAGGGGGCATGTCGGACTACCGAGCAATCCAAAAATCCATGCCCCTACAATGAAGAAATGCCGAATTTCCAGTTACATGAGCGAGTCCGCTCACATGTGTACAATGTAACACTACACTCCCCCATATGTTAAACAACTTACAAAATTAAAAATAAAAATAATTTATTTATTTTTTCTTCCTTATAGCTGACCATAGTTGCACCGGTTAGTGCGGGTTTGCCCATTGCTCAGCTACAGTTAGCAGCTTAGACACCAGAAGAGGATAATAAGAAAAATATATGCAAATTAAGCAACGTAGCAATAGCATAGTGGTTAAAGCCTTCGCCCAAAGATGAGG
>NW_025059633.1:0-3930 GCF_019279795.1 Protopterus annectens
GTTTTCCCCAAAAAAAAATTTTTTTAAAACCACTTTTTTAAGGTTTATTTTTAAAAATTTTAAAAATTTAGAAAATTAAAAAAATTTAATTTAAAAAAATTTTTTAAAAAAAAATGAAAAGGGCTTTTAAACAAAAAAATAAAACTAAACTTGGTTAATTTTAAAAAAAGGGGAGGTTTCCAAAAAAAAAGGTTTTTTTGGGAGATTTAAAATTAAATAGCTTTTTTAAAATTTTAAAAACCCGGGGAATTTTTTGGGTTGGAAAAAAAAATTTTTTTTGAAATTTTCCGGTTTTTAAAAATTTTTTAAAATTTTTAAAAAAATTTTTCAAAAATTTTATTTTTAAAAATATTTTTAAAATAATTTTTTTGGGAAACAAAAACTTGGGTTTTAAGGAAATTTTTAAAAAATTTTTTTAAATAAAAAAGGGGAATTTTTTTTTCAAAAAACCTTTTTCCTTTTTAAATTTTTTAAACAAAAAATTATATTTTAAAAACCCCAAAAGTGAAAAACAAAAAAGGGGGAAAAACAATTTTTTCTTTAAAATTTTTTTTAAAAAATTTTAAAAAAAAAAAACATTTTTTTAAAAAATTTTCTTTTCAACCCCCCCTTTTTTTTCCCGGGAAAAAAATTTTTTTTCCCAAACCTTTAAAAAAAAAGGGCAAAAAATTTTAAAGGGAAAAACCCGGTTTTAAAAATTTTTTTTTGGGTTTTTAAATTTTAAAAATTATTTTTACTAAAAAACCCGGGGCAAAATTTTTTATTTAAAAATTAAAATTTAAAAACATTTTTAAAAAGGGAAGAAAACCTTTAAAAAATTTTAAATTTAAAAATCCTTTTTTAAAAAAATTTTAAAAAAATTTTCCCCAAAAAATTTTAGAAAAAAAATTTTTTTGGTTTTTTAAAATAAGGGTTAAAATTTTTTTATTTTTAACTTTAAAATTTTTTCTTTTTATTTTTAAATTAAAAAAAAAAAAATTTAAATTTATTTTTTTTATTTAAGTGTTTTAAAAAATTTTAAATTTTGGAAAATTAAATTTTTTTTTTTTAAAAAAAAAATTTTTTATTTACTTTTTATTATTTTTTTTGGGTTTATTTTTTTTTATTTTTTTTGGAAAATTTAAAAAATTTTTAAATTTTAAATTTTAAAGGGTTTTTTAAAATTTCTTTTTTTTTTGGAAAACCCTAAAAAATTTAAGAAAATTTTTGTTTTTTGCGGCCCTATTTTTTTTTTTCCTGTACCCCCAAGGTCTTTTTCCATTGGGGACTTTCCCCATTCCCACCCCAAAATTCCCCCTTGATGCCACTCACCCCTTTTAAAATTCTTCGGCTGCCCCCGGAAAATTTTTTTAAGTTGTCTATCCCTTTTTTCTGGTTGGGTTGACCTCCCCCTTTCCATCTTCAAAAGCTAAACTGCTTACTGGCTAGATCCATCCCCTGATGCCGGGTCTCAGTCTATTTGGTTCTCCAGGTTCTTTACTGGATCAGGGCAAACTTTTTTTATAGGGGCTTTTTTACTTTGTTAGGTATACTTTTTTTTTTAGCTTGATTCATACAGTTTGTTAATTTTTTCCTTGATTTTTTTCCTACATTTACCTTTTAAAAAGCTTTTTTTTAAGGGTTATCATTGTTTTATTTTAAGGTAACAAAATTTTTTTTAGTAAAAGGTCTTGTTCTAAATTATTTGTGTGTGTGTGTGTGTGTGTGTGCTGTTATGTGGTAACTTGTGTGAATTGTGTGTACAATTACCTTCTCCACTCTGCTTTTATTTTTTTTGGCCTTTACAGGGAATTTTAAAGACACAAAATGTCATTCAATGTGACTCATGCTGTCAGAAAATTTCTGACAGATGGTCACACTTTTAATTTCTTTCCCCCACCTGGGGCTCTTGTTGTGTTTTTCAAAGTCCTGACTAATAAAAAATTTTCCCGGGGGTTTGTAAAACCAAAAACACTGTCAGACTCAGTCAGTGAAACCTTCTCCCGAACCGGGTCCCCTTTTCTATCTTCTGCTTCAATTGGGTGTAAAAGTACCTTTTGTCACTTCAGCTCCGACTCATACCCATTTTCAGTCAGCTACTCTTCCATGAACCGAAATGCCCAGGTCACCATCATTGGAGGTACCTCAGGGTATTATTGCAATCTGGCTCATCATTCTTCTTGTTCTCATCTGACCTGATTTGGAGAGTAGTACAGCCTTTTGATGCAGGCCCCGCAAAATGCTATCCCGTTTCCATTCTTCCCGTTTTCCCAAAAGTTCCCCCCTCATCCCTTTAGTTTCAGAAAGCGGGGTGGGAAATGTTCCAGGACCATACCTCCCCTTTTTGCCATTCGATCTCTTCCATGGTACCTCCTTTATCCACTCCCGTTGGGTTTCATCCCCTTTTCACCCTTTTTCCCCTGGCTTTGGGGGAGTTGGGTCCTACATGGGGCCTCTGGGGAAGATTCCAGTCTCTTACCCTATCAAAGGGCAGAGATGTGCTGGCATCTGGGCAGCCTTTCCCCATGGGTTTCATGGTGCCCGTTTGCCCCTGTCCTAGAGCAGGGAACAAAGCTCAGGGAATTGGGTGCATCTTCCTCTTGAGGCCTCCCTGTTCATTCAGAGGAGTAAAAAAAATGCAGTAGGAAGCATGTTGACTCAGTCTGTCCTCAGATACCAAATTTTGGGAAATGGAATAACCCCCTCTGGGGGGTTTTCTCAGACATCCTTGAAATCAGGCAGAGGAAACTGGACAAATTCCAATGAGTTTTTCCCTGGGGTTTGGGTTACCCCCACCTTTTCCCCCTTTTCAATCCACTGATGGGGGTGGTCAAAGGTGTGGTCAGCTCAGACACAATGGAACCATCTTGGAAAAATTCATCGCTCAGGATAAGCAATTTCTGCCCAAAGGGGTTTTCCCCTGGATGCCATGGTGGTCAAAAGGAGTTGGCTGAAACCTCTGTCCATCCCCTAATAGAATCTGGATGATGGACAAAATGGAAGTTTTTAGGGTTTTTATGATCTTGAACTATTTGTCCATTTCCCCCTTTAAAGGGGTCTCCTTAAAAGTTGGAGTCCCCTTTAAGATCTATCCTCGCTGGCTTTCCCCCCAGCTGGTGACTCTAAAATCTGTAAATCCTCCCTGGGGTCATCTCTTTTGCGGATGGGCAAAACAATGGGCTTTGAGAAAATTTGGTTATCAACTGTGGAACCCTTTGGGTTTTTTTCCCCTTTTAAGGTTCTGCTCTGATGTCCTTCAAGGATGCATCTGCAGTCCTTACAAATGGGTTGTCCTTGTCAGGCAGCCCTTGGCGGATTCCCAAAATCTGGGTCTGGCCTCGGCTGGTGTCGCACTTCACCCGGCGTCATAGCTGCAGGTAAATTTTCCTCAGTCTTTCTTGCCGTGGCCCAAGCAGAAGCTGTTCAAGGGGTCGGTCAGAACCAGAGATTACTACTACCGAATACTACTACCAAAGACTTCTAAAAAGCTAAGTACCCCGTTGGGGGCTCTTTCTTGCCTCAGCCGATGTCAGAAAAAGTGAATAACTGTTTAACTTGTGGGAAACAAATACCTCATAAAGATTTCCACTCTTACTGCTTACCTTGTTTAGGCCCAGACCCCGTCGTAGCAGCTTGTCTAGCCTGTGCTTCTTTTAACCGGGGGCTTAGGCGTCGGGAATTGCTGGGGGTTTTTTTTTTGCCAAATTTTGCCGTGGATCCTCCGACTTCCAAAAAACTAAAAAAGGAAAAAGGGCCGACACTGGTCGCGGTTTCGGGAAACCGGTTAACCCCCGAGTGTCTCGGTTTCTGAAACCGAGCAAGCGGGTTTTTCCTTAGGCCGAAAACTTTCCTTCTGAGGCCTCTTCCAAACCCGGTGGAATCTCTGAAATCCCACCTGCTTTGCAGGTTCTCAGGATTTTTCTGACACTATTCCCCTTTGGGTATTTCAAC
>NW_025059634.1:0-5288 GCF_019279795.1 Protopterus annectens
TAAGGGGAATTTTCTTTTTTCCTCATTTGGGAAAGGGGGAAAAAAAAAAATTTTTTTTTCCTCACTTCCCCCCAATTACTACATCTCAGAAACACCCCCTTATTACTACAGATTTACTGCCCATTGCTGAGGTTGTTTCTGAATCTAAAGTATTATACCTCTCGGGAACAGACACAGAAAAAGAATCAAAACATTTGGAGCTTCTGAATGGATATCAGGAACAGTGAGGAACAGGAAAGTAACCCTTTTCCCCACTGTAGTGCAATCTCAGAGTTGGTATATATAATTTGCAAGTGGTGTGGGGGAGCATAACCCCCCACCATGGGTCAGGGGCTTCCCCCTAAAATGTAAAAAGTAAATTTTTGTTTTGAAATCAAGTTTATATGGAGCAACTGGCTTTTCGTTGCTATGACTTTTGGCATTGTAAATGTTCATTCTTGTGTGATTATGATTGTCTCATCTCATTCTCTTAAGTTTTGTTTATTTGATAATTCAAAAGACTAAAGTAGATCCATACACATATATGTGCCATATAAATACATCTATGTATGTATATATGTATATGTATATATGTGTGTGTGTGTGTGTGTGTGTGTGTGTGTGTGTGTGTGTGTGTGTGTGTATATATATAGAATACTGATGCCCAAAATGTGGATGCATTAATGTCGACAACAAAACATTAACAGACTACTGAAGATGCTTCAATAATTACTCTCAGAGCATGCAAAATAAAACAGGAAGTGGTTTTGCTCCCCCCCAACACACCACCCACCATACCTCTTGCTAACTATATAACTCTGACATCAAACAATCCGCACTTTTAACTGGTTATTCTGCCCTTCAGTTATTCCCACCCACCCGCCCTGTTTTTGTTTTGGTGTTAATCTTAGTGGCATTGAAACTGCCCGCCCCTCAGCCTGCCTCTGGGCCCATCTCATTTGCTCACTCAACTGAGTGCAGTGAGATCATATTCTGATTTCAGGCACTCCTACTGTGTACAAAGAGAGCATCTGGGAAATAAAAAAAAAAAAAATTAAGCTTATTTCCTGCCTTTCTTGTTAAGTGGTACAGACTATTTGTAGGCTTCTGAGCCCCAAGCCCTTCTGTGTTTGAGGGGAAACCTTCTAGCTTGTTTTTTTTCTTTAACTAGCCATTTTTCTAGTTTCAGCACGCAAATGTGTTTCTTTGATCTCAGCACTTGTCCAGAAACAAAAACAAAATTTATGTGCTTCTACTGTACTTGTGTTTTACCTACTTCTTTTTTCTTTTGCATCATCTTAAAATACTCAATTGTATTTATTACTGCTTGGTGTAACTCATTCTAAGCCTTTTGGTTTAAACACTTGGGCTTCGGACCAGTTAGTTGTTTTGCACTGAGAGGGTTTTTGGTCTGCACTGTTGTGGCAGAACAGGTAGCTTACATCCTTCTAGGTTGAGAACTGCTGATTGAGGGCTCAGTGTCTGTTATTCTAAAAGTGTATTAATTCTGGTTTAAGCACTTGGGCTTTCAAGCCAGTTATTTTACATTAAGAGGGTTCGTGGTCTGCACTCTTGTGGGAGGAGAGGCTGGACTCTGCCCTTCTGAGCTGGGAATTTCTGGTTAAAGGCTTATAGTGCATGCATATCTGAACTGTTTCTTACTGAAGTTGGTGGGCCCTTTTTTGCTGTGGCATAGACTGGATTCGGGCCTGCTGGATCTAGCTTTGTTTGTGTAACTTGAGCACTAATCCAGACATTCTCTAAAGTATTCAATGGTATTTATTACTGCTTGGTTGTAACTTGATTAAAGTGTAGCTATCATTCAAGTCTTTTGGATTAAGCACTTGGGCTTCAGACCAGTTGTTTTACATTAGGAAGGTTTGTGGCAAGCACTGTGGTGGCAGGACAGGTAGCTTTCATCCTTCTAAGTTGGGAACTGCTGATTGAGAGCCCAGTGTCCAAGTGTATTAGTTCTGGTTTAGGCACTTGGGCTTCAGGCCAGTTATTTTACATTAAGAAGGTTCGTGGTCTGCACTCTTGTGGGAGAAGAGGCTGGACTCTGCCCTTCTGAGCTGGGAATTTCTGGTTAAAGGTTTATAGTGCCTGAATATTTGAACTGTATCTTACTGAAATTGGTTCACCTTGTTTGCTCTAGCATAGACTAGATCCAGGCCTACTGAATCTAGCTTTGTTTATATGCTTGTTGTTTGTTTGCTTGTTATTTCCCCTGGAAGCTAATTCCACCTAATACACAACTTCTCAGCGCTTCTGTGGATCACTAGTGATATCTGCATTGCTTACTGTACTTATTTCCTTGTTTCACTTGAAAGAAAGTTACTGTTTGTCTTTTTTGCATTTAGTTACTTGTACACATTGCACTCAAGTTACCTGGCACTTGCTCACTAAAGCAATTATATAAGTCAGCACAAAAAATTAAAAGCACTACACCCTCACTCCCCACTGGCCCTTGTTTTCAATTAAGGATTTCCCAATATTATTCTAGCATGTCCAAAGGTCAGTTGTCAATCTCCTCTCCGGTCCAGCTGGTGAATCTGGGAATCTTGAGGCAATGTTATAACTGCCTCATGTACACAGACAACCCTCTCCTCCTCCCACATAACACAAATACTTGCGAGAGATGCAGCTATTTAGCCAAACTGGAGGCTGAGCTCTCTCAACTCAGGACTGGCAAGACCAGACAGGAGGAGAAGGCAACTACACACACCACAAAACCAGCCTCACATAATGCTACCACTCCACTGAATCAAACACATAAACACACAAAGACATACTGGGGGTTAAAAAATTTACCTAAACAGCAGAGGCCTCCAAAGCAGACACCCAAACAACTGCTACCTCAAGACACCCCACAAGCAACACATAAACCACAAAAGCAGTGTGCAAAGCAGTCACAGCCCTTAAGGCCAAATACAACACCAAACATACTTGTCATAGGTGACTCCATAGTCAGACACACTGCGTCCCACTCACCAGGCTGAACAAGGAGAGGGTCACAGTAAGCTGCCTATCGGGCTAGAATCCGCCACATAACACAAGCACTGGGTCACTCCACAGCAAGTACAAATATGACACAGTCATTGTCCATGCTGGTGTGAACGACCTGAGCGACCTCCCTGGACTCATGAAAAGAGACATAGAGGAGCTCTCTGATTATGTAGCCCAGGCAGGTATGACCCTAACCCTGAGCAGTATCCTTCCTTCACCAAGAATGATGCCACAATATAGAGACAAGATGATCAGCTTTAACAATTGGCTTAATGTCTGGTGTCATTCAAAGGGGATCCAGTGTCTGTCTGCCTGGGATGACATGCTTGACAAGCCACGCTGCTTAAGGGCGGCTTGCACCTGTCACCCTGGGTTTCCCGGATATTGGCTAAGGCTCTTGCCACCCCATAGTGCCTTTTTAGGCAAGGCTCAAATTCTAAACCTACCACCCTAGAAAACAAAAATGGGAAGAAACTGAGGGTAATGCTGCTCAATGCCAGAAGTCTAAATCTCAAAATGCACGACTCGAGGCCCTTCTCAGTATGGAGAACATCGATGTCTGTGCTGTAACTGAAACCTGGTTCAAGGCTCCTGAGAGCACCCGGCACTATTAGGTTTTACCTCATATCATGCGTTCCGGGCCCCCAAAAACCCCGGGCCACTCCACAAAAGGAGGGGTGTATCCATATTCATAAAGGATACCACACCTCCAGGTTGGTGGGCATGAAGCTTGAAACCATCCAGGTGCAACTAACCATAGGCAAAACTGCTCTACAAATTGTAGCATGCTACAGGCCACCCTCTCAAACTCAGGAACCCCCCACAGCCTTCCTGAAGACACTGGAGGGTATAAATGTATCTCCAAACACCATCATATTGGGTGACTTCAACTACCCGAATATAGACTGGGAACATTACTCAAGCCCTAACTTTCTAGCCCAACGGTTCCTGGAGTTCATAAATTCAAATGCCATGGAACAGCTAGTCACTTTGAGAGGAGAAAATATACTAGATCTCATTGTCACAAACATGGGGACAAAATGCTCCACACCGGGAAATATATCCCTCATTGGTGAGATCTGCTCATAAACTAATCTCACTGGCAATCCACATCCCCCCCCACCCCAAACAAAAGACCATAGTGAAGAACTTCTCTAAAGCAAACTTCACACTACTCAAGACTGGTGTGGTATCCTTCAAGGCCCCTGAGCAGAGGAAACCACAACCCAAGCGGAAGCCCTTAAAAATGCCTTCTATGAACACCTCCAGGACTGCATGGATCAGGCAATCCCAAATAAAACCAAGACTCTTTCCACAAAGGGCAAAAGTCCAGTCTGGTGGACCCCAGCCATTAACAAACTTTACAATAAGAGGAGAAAGCTATTACATGATAGAACAAAATCCATAAAAGGGAAGTCACCCCCGATCATTATTAGTAAAAAATACGAGCACTCATAAAATCAACTAAGGCCAATTTTGAGAGAAAAATTGCCATGGATTCAAAGGACAATCATAAGGCCTTTTTTAGCTATGTTAGGAACCTGGGTGGAAACTCCCAGATATGCTCAGAATTAGTCCAAAATGATACAAAAATCACTGAACCCACAGACATTGCCAACATACTGGCAGACAGGTTCAGTGCAAACTTCACCCCCCCCCCCTAAAGGAGAGATAACTATCCCAGCCAGTGTAGCCTCCCGGACATCTCAAATGGGATGAAAGGGTCTCTCTAAAGCTAAAAACACACATCAATGGGACCGGAGGTGCCCCGGCTGTGTCTACAAATGAGGAATTAAACCCCCATAAGGGACGTTTAATCTCAGCCCTTAAAGGATCGGCCCAAGGGGTGGGCGGGAACTTGGCCCACCCCAAAATGGCCCTCAGGACCCTTAATTCCTCTTAACAAATCACCAAAGCATGGGGAGGAAAAGGAGCCATAAAAAAAGTATGGGGCTTGCAGCTTGGGCCCACCCATTTTTTTTGTAAGGGGGGAATCAGCCCTTTTAACTTGGGCGATTTTAAAAGCACCAAGGTTGATGGGGGGCAGTCCAAAGCCTACCTTGCCCAAAGGCTTTTGCCTCCCCATGGGTATTTAGAAAATACCCGCAAATGAAACCCCTTGTACAAGTGGGTTTCAAACTGGCTTAAGGACAGAACCCAAGGGTTAGAGTTGCTGGGGTGCAGACCCCGCCGGTCAAATGGTGTCCCCGGGCCGGTCCCCCCCTATTGTTTTGGGATCACTTCCAGAAGTACAGGAAAATGGGGGACGGTGACAAAGTTTCTTGAAACCCATTGGAAAGGTG
>NW_025059635.1:0-6102 GCF_019279795.1 Protopterus annectens
TTTATTTCAACATCAATTTTGAACATTTACTGTTATTAATTTTATATCAAGTGTCATGGGATATTTCATCCAAGCGTGAAAATCACGTATAAATTATGTATGCATTTTTTATGTATGCATATTATGTATGCATTTTTTATGTATTTTTTATGTGTGTATTATTTACATTTTTCTATATACCCAGACTGATCAAGTGGTTTTATGAACATGGGTAGTATTCAGTATTGAGTTATATGGAGCGCAATGTATTACGCTAACAATGCATGTTTTGCATAGTATGTTTTCAAGTTTTTAAGTTGATATCACTTTAAAAATTTTAAATAAGCCAAAGGCGCCAAAATGATACGAGTATGTATAAAAGCAGCCAGTTAAACAAATATTGTAGTTCTGATGAAGTCTGCAAATTGTCAGATGAAAGCGCTTAACTCATCAAGTTTTATACGTTGTTTAAAAGTTGCCTTGTGTTTGTCATTGAAGTAACTCATTGGAGTATTTTATATTGGATAAATAAATTGAGCTCTGTTCCAGCCGAGGAGTTTTTGTGCCGTCCTGTACTACATTTTTGTGGAATTATGTTGTTGGGTTTGCTGATTAAATATATATATATATATATATAAAAAATATATAATAAGGGATAACATTGATCAGTCACAGATTGAAGTTATGGGAAAGAGTAATAGAAGCTAGGTTAAGAAGGAGGTGGTGATTAATGATCGGCAGTATGGTTTCATGCCAGGAAAGAGCACTACAGATGCGATGTTTGCTCTGAGAGTGTTGCTGGAGAAATATAGAGAAGGTCAAAAAGAGTTGCATTGTGTCTTTGTGGACTTAGAGAAAGCATATGACAGGTGGCTATAGAGAAGTTGTGGTATTGTATGAGGAAGTCGGGAGTGTCAGAGAAGTATGGAAGAGTGGTACAGGATATGTACGAGGGTAGTGTGACAGTGGTAAGGTCTGCGGTGGGAGTGATGGATGCGTTTAAGGTGGAGGTGGAATTACATCAAGGATCAGCTCTGAGCCCTTTCTTATTTGTAATGGTGATGGACAGGTTGACAGATGAGATCAGACAGGGGACCCCGTGGACTATGATGTTTGCAGATGACATTGTGATCTGTAGTGAGAGTAGGGACCAGGTTGAGGAGACCCTGGAGAGGTGGAGGTATGCATTAGAGAGGAATGAAGGTCAGCAGGACTAAGACAGACTATATGTGTGTGAATGAGAGGGATGATAGAGGAATGGTGAGGATTCAGGGAGTAGAGTTGGTGAAGGTGGATGAGTTTATGTACTTGGGATCAACAGGTCAGAGTAATGGTGAATGTGGAAGAGAGGTGAGGAAGAGAGTACAGACAGGGTGGAATGGGTGGAGAAGAGTGTCAGACGTGATTTGTGACAGATGGGTACCAGTAAGAGTGAAAGGGAAGGTCTTCATGAGGGTGGTGAGACCAGCTATGTTATATGGGTTGGAGATGGTGACACTGACAAAAAGGCAAGAGTCAGAGCTGGACGTGGCAGAGTTAAAGATGTTAAGATTTGCACTGGGTGTGACGAGGATGGATAGGATTAGGAATCAGTATATTAGAGGGTCAGCTCAGGTTGGATGGTTTGGAGACAAAGCCAGAGAGGCGAGATTGCTTTGGTTTGGACATGTGCTGAGGAGGGGGGATGCTGGGTATATTGGGAAAAGGATGTTAAGGATTGAGCTGCTAGGTAAGAGGAAAAGAGGAAGGCCTAAGGTTAGGTTTATGCATGTGGTGAGAGAGGACATGCAGGTGGTTGGTGTGACAGAGCAAGATGCAGAAGACAGGATGAAATGGAAACAGATGACCCACTGTGGTGACCCCTAATGGGAACAGCTGAAAGAGAAGAAGAAGATAACATAATATAATAAACTTTTGATTGCAACAAGAACCCAAATGCAAACCAAGAAAAAATTATACCCAGATAAGGAAATTGGTGGAAATAACTGGTCACCCACACCACAACAGAAATCATCAGACTGAAAAAATATGAAAGCATACTGCTCAACTATCCCTGATTTAGCCTCATATTTTTACTCTTCTCTTTATAAAATGGCTTGATTTTCTGGTAAATCACTGAAGATTACTATCGGCCATGTAACCTGGATCAGAACACCAAAGGTGGAGGTGTGTCCATATTCATTAAGGATATCCCTCCTCCAGGCTAGTTGCTCAGCATAATACAGCCGAGGTTATCCAAGTGCAACTAACTCTGGGCAAAACTGCAATCCAAATTGTAGCTTGCTACAGATCACCCACCATGCCCCAGGATTCCCACTCCTCTTTTCTTGATCTACTGGAAAATATTAGGGTTCAACCAAACACCCTAATAATGGGTGATTTCAACTACCCCACCATTAACTGGGAAAACTACTCATGTACCAACTCCTTCGCTCAACGCTTTCTGGAATTCATAAACTCCAATGCCCTGGATCAACTTATCCACACCCCCACCAGGGGCAACAATATCCTAGATCTAGTCATTACCAATATGAGTGACCGATGTTCCACAACTGAAGTCAACGCCTCATTGGTCCGATCCTACCATAAGCTAATTACCCTAGATATCCATATCCTGCCTCCACCCCCCATTAAGGAAACCATGGTAAAAATTTCTCCAAAGCCAACTTCATGCTTCTTAAGACAGAAGTGGTGAACTTCATGACACCCATGCAGATGGACAATACAGTTACGACTACTGAATCCTACACAATTGCACTTTATAAGCACTTGCATGAGTGCATGGATTGTGCTATCCCAAACAGAACCAAGACGCTATCCTCCAAAAAAGGAAGCCAATCTGGTGGTCCCCTGCCATAAACAAACTGTACAACATAAGGAAGAAACTCTTGCAAAAGAGAGTAAAATCCCACGAGTGGAGGAGCTCCCTGGTCAGCCTCAGTAAGAAGCTGCGATCCCTGATAAAATCCTCTAAAGCTAGTTATGAAAACAAAATCACCACTGATTCTGAAGACAACCAAAAAGCATTCTATAGCTATGTCAGTCTCAATGGCAACACTCAGATCTGCTCTGAGTTACAGCACAATGGCACTAAATATAAAGACCCAACTGATATTGCCAATATCCTGGCAGAAAGGTTCAGTGCTAATTTTACCCCCCTTTCACCCCCTAAAGAGCCCATATCTATGCAAAGAAGAATGCAAAGTTCCTGTAATCATGGCTGCACAGGTAAAAACCACACTCTCCAAAGCCAAGAACACAGCATCCATGGGCAACATCCCAGGCTGCATTCTACACGAACTACAGAACGAACTGGCACCCCACCTAAGTACCATGTTCAATCATAGCCTCACCTCAGGCTTTGTGTCAGCTGAATGGTGCACAGCATCGGTTATTCCACTCCACAAGGGGGGAGCCACCACGGATCCCGGGAACTACTGCCCCATTAGCCTGACGAGCCTGGTCTGCAAGGCCATTGAATGTATCACCATGGAACTTATAAACAAAGACATTGGTAATCTCCAAACTCTTGATCCCATCTAGTTCGGGTTTGTAAAAGGCAGATTGTGTCTCCTAAACCTGATAGACTTCTTTGAAGCAGTCACCAAAGCCGTAGATGAGGGTAAGGTGGTTCACACAGCTTACCTAGATCTTGCCAAGGCTTTCGACACCATCCCCCACTCTGGAATTATAGATAAACTCACTGAACTAGGTATAAATCCCTATGTCACAAGATGGGTTGCCAACTGGCTCACTGACAGAACCCACACTGTGAAAGTAGCAGACTCCAAATCCGACTTCAGACCAGTGACAAGTGGAGTACCACAGGGTTCAGTCCTGGGTCCTCTCCTGTTTGGTATCTACTTCTCTGAAGTACAGGCTAACACAGAAGGTCTTTGGCTAATGAAGTTCGCAGATGACTGCAAACTAGGAGCCATAATCGAAACTCCTAACAATGTGGACATCCTACAAAAGGGCCTCACTGAGACGGATGCCTGGTGTCAAGGCCATGGCCTCAAGCACAATGCCAAAAAGTGCATTGTCATCCCCTTTGGTAAAAACTCTGTACCCATGAACTACAACATAGGCGGTAGTATACTTAACACCGAAAGTGTGATAAGAGACCTTGGGAGACAGGTGGACAGTAGTCTCTCCTTTGATAATCACATCGCCACAGTAGTCAGGAAATCCTTCTATGTGGCACACCTCATCACAAAAGGTTTCTCATCCAGAAAAAAAGAGGTCATTGTTCCCCTCTACTCATCACTCATTAGACCCATTATAGAGTACAACACCCCTTTTGGTATGTACCTCACAGGATATCTACAACAACTGGAAAGGCCGCAGAAATACCACACAAAGAGGATTACCGGCCTCAAACAGATGCCCTGCGCAGACCGTCTCAAAAAACTCCAGCTTTACTCCGTTGCATTTCACCTACTTAGAGGCGATCTCTGCCTAACATACAAAGCTATGTCAAACCCAGAGCTGTTGGACATGCTCTACTTAAAGAAATCCCAATCCCTCTGAGCTACACACTCTAGGGACCTAAATCTTGTCAACACAATAAACAGAACATGCCGGAGGGATAGATTCCTGTCCCAGAGACTTCCTTTACTCTGGAATAAACTACCTTTCTATATCAAACAAAGCTCCTCATTAGCACTCTTCAAGAAAAATCTTGATGATTGGATGGTTCATAGGTTCATAGGTAAGTACTAGGCTATCTGCCCATGGGCATTTATGGCTTTTGCCTCCCCATTAGATTAGTAACCTGGGCCTCTGTCAACAGGGCTCCTGAAGTGATCCCAGGGTAGAACTTACGATTCCCCATCCACTCATCAAGATTTCTCTTGAAGAGAGTCAGAGAGGAGCTCTGTCGAATATGGATTGGGATTCTATTCCAGAGTGAGGGGAGTTGCTGGGACAGGAATCTATCCCTCCAGCATGTCTTGTTTATTGATGTACATAGGTTCAAGTCACTAGAACGAGTGGTTCTGAGGGATCTCATATTTTTGAGGTGAAGCATGTCCATTAGTTCAGGGTTTGAAATGGCCCTATAGGTCAGGCATAGGTCTCCTCTGAGCAGACGGTAAGCGACTGAGAAGACCTGGAGCTTTTTTAGTTGTGCTTCATAGGATAATTGTTTAAGGCCCTTAATCCTCTTAGTGAGGTACTTCTGGGAAATAGGAAATTCACCCTGGGGATCACCGTTGTGGCTCTGCTTGACAGTGGCAGAGTAAAATAATTTTCTTGGGTGGCAAAAGCCAGGGTACCTTTTTGGCTGGGCTTGTATAGGCCCCAGGGCCAATAGCTTAGTACCTACCTATGAACCTATGAATCAGTCCATAATATCAGACATTAGAGTTTCATACTTCTTAGCCTTTAGGAAATCCATGTTGTTGCAAATCCAGTTATTCTCCTACTAATGTGAATTAGGGTAGTTATACCTGAACTGGATTTGAAAAGACCCTGGTGATCATTAGTCTAGTGAAACCTATGAACCTAGTAGTTATGCACAAAACATGGAAGAATTATATATTGAATGCTTCATTCATACTTATTTCTTCCTACAAAATATACTCCAAATTCAAGATTTGACATAAATAATGAAAGACAATTTAAATAATCTCATACATAAAAATGCACAGCTAACTTGTAGCATCCTTCAGCTGGCTTGTAAGCATGTACCAGAATGTCTCACTGGAGCCATGTTGTTGTGTGAAGCAGACCGTTGTTTCAGTTGAGCCAGCAAGAAAACCTACCCAGTATCTGAGCAATAAAACATGGCCATAATCACTGCCACATGCAGAACAGAAGGTAAAGTGACAACTGTAGTTTCATAACTCCTCAACAAAACTAATTCTAAACATATTGCCACTATCCACAAAAGGAAAATACACAAATAGTGTATAAAAATACCTAACTAATAAGACACAGTAAAACCTTCAACAATGACCACATCTTCTCATTTTAGCTAAAATCCTGCAGAGCAAAGCAAAAAGAACATGGTAAACCTAGAAAACCAGACTCCCAAGCAATCAATGAAAAAAATAGCCAGTTATCAATGAAAATAACACTCCTCCATTAACACACACACTGAAATTACTGCACACTCAGACT
>NW_025059636.1:0-5804 GCF_019279795.1 Protopterus annectens
TAACCATGTGAAAATGCAGTCAGGGAAGTGCTTTATTTTGGAAATGTTTTATAAATTGGAGCAAGAAGATTTAACAGCTGGTGACATGAGTCATTCCCAAAGTGTCAACTGCAGACAAAATATCCCACCAAAATCATTCATTCTTTAGACAAATTCAAGCTTGTCTCCTCTATACCAACATTAGAATTTGGGAGTTAGGAGAGCACCAGACATATTCAAGGAGTAGCATGAACTGCCATTTGCCTGCCTGCACACCTCCAATTTTGGGTTTTCAGCAACTAATTACAATAAGAATACTTGATGCTGTAATAAGATGGCAGACTGTCCAATTCCCTACAATGCTGTCTTAGAAACTGTCTCTGATTTATTACTGATCACTGAGGTTCTGCTTTTTCAGTTTGCTTTGCTAAGGTCTGAGCAGAACTTTCTCTAAAAATGATTCACATTTTATACCAAAATTTCTTATTTATGATCAAACAATGGCAGTTATCTGTCTTAAAATCCTAAATGCTATAATATATTTACTGCAGGAAACTAAACCAGGAATAGTCAAGGCAGGCTAGCTGTTTTTCATCCTTTTCCTGACAATTTTATTTTGCCTATTTGTTAACTTCATTAAGCCCACTGGACACAAGTATATCATTAAAGGAATGAACTGGGAACACTGACAGATTAAGTGTTTTACTCTATGTCGCACAGCAGGCGAATGGAAGTGAAAGGAATCCAACACAGTACTCTTAAAGGGACACTATCTCGTAGCTAAAATTGCATTTCTGCTTCGGACCGAATCTGAAAACATTACCGCCCACCTAGCTAATCACCTCCCTGTTTGTGACATCAGTAATGACCTTCTAAGAATCACACCCACCACATTGTTTTTTTTTTTTTTAGCGTGGTATTGCAAACCTGTATTCAGTCCCTGTTTTACTTCCCCTGAGATGAGCACTTGGCACTTGTGTTCCCTGCTTTAGATAGTGCTCTGTACTAGTTTCTTCTTTGCTTTTGAACAAAGACAAAAATAATGTGGGGTAAAGATCAAAATATGGAGCACATTTTAAATACTACTTTTTAGAACTCTTAGAAACTTAGAGATATTTGCTAGAATAAAAGATCACGGTGTTACTATCACGTTTTTCTGAAAGGATATGTTGTCTGAAACTCAAATGCTTGTGGATTTATTTAGTAAGTTCAATCTTTGCTGATTTGCCTCAAAAAAAATTACAAAACCACAAATTCTCAGAGGAACACACCAAAATGTGAGTCAAAATTTGGAGATTTGAGGCATGATATCTCAGCTTACAAAATCAATCTCAGTGTTTCACGGTGACACTAGATGCACTGGACCTCATTGTAATGTTTTTCTTTTTTTTCATACATTTTATGTGTTTCTCAGCCTCTGTCAGTAGTGTAGCTGGAGTGGTTTTTTCAGGGAAAAAAGACAATGATCATGATAATTGTTTAAAAGGCAATACCACATTTTAAAGCATTATTACTTCTTGATTAAACCCTGGTAGCTGCTGCTTCCGTGTGTGATCTAAACTGTTAAATCTGCTTGCTGCTTTGTAGCAGGCAGTTTGCTGGATTTAAAGTACAAAAAAAAGAAAAAATGTTTTATTTAATAAATAGCAGCTGCATCCATTTCCTGATGCAATGCCTTTTCATACATTTTATGTTTCTCCTGCCTCTGTCAGTAAGCGTAGCTGGAGTGGTTTGTCAGGAAAAAGACAATGATCATGACTATTGTTTTAAAGGCAATACCGGCTTTAAAGCCCGGTATTACATTACAGATTAAACCTGGCTGCTGCCTCGTGTGTGGTTTAAACTGTTAAATCTGCTTGTTACATTGTAGCAGGCAGTTTGCTACAGTTTAAAGTACAAAAAAAGAAAAAATGTTTCTTTAATAAATAACAGCTGCATCCATTTCCTGATGCAATGCCTTTTTCATACATTTTATGTTTCTCCTGCCTCTGTCGGTAGTGTGGCTGAATTGGTTTCAGGGAAAAAGGCAATGATCATAATTGTTTAAGGCAATACCCATTTTAAAAGCCCGGTGTGCCTGATTAAACCTGGCTGCTGCGCTCAGGTGTGTGATCTAAACTGTTAAATCTGCTTGCTGCTTTTGGCAGGCAGTTTGCTACAATTTAAAGTACAAAAAAGGAAAAAAATGTTTATTTAATAAATAACAGCTGCATCCATTTCCTGATGCAATGCCTTTTTTCATACATTTTATGTTTCTCCTGCCTCTGTCAGTGGCGTGCTGGAATTGGTTTGTCAGGGGAAAAAGACAATGATCATGACTATTGTTTTAACTTTTGTGGTTAAAAAGTGAATTGTTTTAATGGGAGGCAGATGTTAAGTATATGGACTCTCAGGGCCGGTGTTAGCATTTTTGGGGGGCCCCAGCAAATGTCAAGTTAGGGGCCCCTAGGCTTTCCAGTGTAAGCATCATCTAACAATGCCATCCATCCTAAGCAACCTTTTATTTCATGCTGCAAACTTTTTAGGAGCAGTATCCACAGACAGACCTGCAGCCTGGCTTTTACATTACAACAGGCCTGTAATCACTTTTATCACTATGTTGGCTGTTACTGTCTAACAAGGGGCAGTTAAGGAGTTACTGGCACTTAGTTGCAACAGTGATACATTGCAACTCAGAATCTATGTACAGGTCTGGACTTAAAGTGAAATGATGACTGGGCCTACATTTCAGCCCCCACACACACACACACACCCCAGTCCTCTCCTCAGGTCCTTCTCCTTTTGGGCTCCCCATACCATCCATGTTACCTTTTTCTTCCTTATCTCACATTTTGCCTTACTCTAAAGCTTTTTAAGAAATACATAACTTTCTATATGCTCTGAAGTGCATTTTACACAACCTTTTAGTCAATAATAGCTTGAACAGAAATTATGATTAAGGAAAATTCACTGTTGTGGTTCAGCTTTAGTTTTCCTTGCATCCTTCTTACACACCTTTCCTGAACAAGACAGCCCAAGTAATAACCATTTAGAAAATAACTCAAGTCAGGGCCCAAGAAGCCACAGGTTTACAGATGGTCTGGGATGCATTTTAGAGCATTTTAACATTTTACTCAATGGTTGCCCTAAATAAAAATTATGAAAGAAAAAAAGAATTTCCAGTCTTATTTTTCTTTTCAAGGCATAATTTGTACTAGGCTTAATTTTCAAAGCTGACAAAATTGTGGCTTACAGTAAATATTTCAAGCCAGTAGTTGTGAGGAATATTTAAGTCTTATCTGGAAATACTGCCTACCTCCTAACCTCTAATAGGAACAAGTCACTGCCTATGCATCCCTCTGGTGTTAGACTGGGATAAAAGCAGAGATTTAAATTGCCTTTGTCATATATTTCAAGTGACTGATGATATACATATACATAGCATGTTCTTCACCCCAGCCGTCAAGGTAGCCGCTGTGTATATGTGCCTGAGTAATGTGATTGTGAGAATGATTTCAGTAATATTCAAGTTTGTTGCTCCTGGACAGTACACCTCCTCTTACACAAGCTATGGCCAACCTTCTTTGTATACCTCTGAGGTCTGTGAGAAACCCGCCCTCAGCTCAGACCTAAGCTATAATGACTTCATGTGCACACCTCTAAGGTTTGACTGTGATGAAAATTAAAGATGTAATATCCACACAATCTCTAGCCCTGCATAACCTGTAGCAGCTTTATGTACACACACACATTTGAAACAGGGCTGGTTTAGAATGGGTGTGGTTGTAAACAAGGCTATTAGCTTTGTATCTAAAGGGCATATCTCAGCACCATTCAGGTTAAACAGCGTATTCAGAAAATTGATACATTTTTCTCCAACAAGCAACAGCTTTGGTGGGGGCCCCACAGGAAGTCCAAAGGATGATAAAGGGAGTCCCCATTATCGACTTAGACAGTCTGGTGAGTGGGGGGCAGCAGCCGAGGCTCCTCGATATCTAAGTGTCTGAATGTTCTGTGATGTATGTTCTGTCTTACTTCGAGAAAATATAATTACTTGTTAGGTACATTTTTGCTGATACAGGAAAGAATAATGACTGTGTCCTGGCATTATTGGGTGCATGCACAGATAAAAATCATTGATGTTTTTACACACACACACACACACACACACACACACACACACACACACACACACACACACACACACACACACACACACACACACAACATGCATGCATAAGCCACAGCAATTACTAGTTATGTGTAATTTCAATAAACAGCAATGCCTTGTGCAACATTGAACACTGCCACACCAGATTAGTCACTGCTGTTTGACAGTCATCTAACAACAAGCAGTAAGATTTATCCCATTGAGGGGAGTAATGCATACCTGTCCTGTCCCTACTTTCTGAGGCCTTCCCTGATTTTTGTTCATACTTTTGCTTTATCAGCCAAGTAAAAAAGTCTGATTTGCACAGTAAATCATTCAGGATTACAAACAGTCAATTAATCCAGACATCTGAGTTTTATACTTATTGTCCAAAATAGATGTTGATGCAAAGATATATTATTCTAGTAACTTTATAAGTGAATTAGAAATATTTAAACATATTTATGATTCTGAGCATTTATTCTATTATTTTTGGGATTGTACTGAATTCTTAAGCAAAGATATTGAGTTATAGAATCAAGTGTTCTGGTATTAGTTATAAAACTACCTGAAAGAGAAACTATCTGATGATGCAGGAAGCATCAGCTCTTCTTAAAATCAAAGTTTGCACTGAGGTAAGTCACTCTGGGCTGCTGATCCCCTCTAGTGCTTATATTGTTCATGTTCATTATCATCTTCATCCTAACAGGGTCATATCACAGCCCTGTTGTTCATGTTAAAGAGGATAATTAGGAAATTAATGCATTTTCATTCCTCATTTTCCCAATCAGCAGCAGCTTTTGTGGGGCCCCACCTGAACAAAGAGATGATTAGAGGGGCCCTGCAGCCATGGTTTGGGGACTAAAAGCTAGCCCTGCTTAGTTAGTTTTAGTGGAGCAAATGTCAAGCAGGGTTTAACTAAGCCAGAACACTATGTCAGTAGTAAAATATTTAATGGCATTCTGATGCCTGTTGCTTGACAAAGCTTGCCGTTACTACAACCAAGGAAATATCTTTGAATTTTTAAGGGGAGATATAAATAAGAGTTATTACCCTCATAGTTTATTAGAATTATGCAAGACTGCTGCACTAGCTTTGCTGGTTTTACAGATGTGACAAATATCAGGATAAGATAACTTGCTGTGGTTGGGGGCCCCCCAGGAACAGGGGCCCCCAACGACAGAAAAGGGATTACAGCTGGTGCCTAAAACCGGCTATGTGGACTCTGAGCTGCTTTTTCAGTCACAAGTACAGTTTGTCTGCCATAAATGATACTAAGCATAGTCCAAAACATTGCCCAGTTCGACTGGCTTGTACCAGTAATTATAGCTTACAAAAGAACCTACTAGGATTCAGTTTAATTCAATGTTCCTGCTTATCTTGCAATACTTATAAAATGTTGTTTTAATGCAGATTTCTTCTTGTTTCTAATCCAAAGAGTGTTTGATTTAACGTTTGGCATGAGCAATTACTTTTTAATAATGTTATTGAAATAGAAATTCTGCTTCCTGGCCATTTCATATTTCCTGCTTTTTACTGAGATCAGTATATCAGCACGAACAGGTGCAGATCATAGAAATAGATGACTGCTTCATTTACTTGTTGTTTCAAGCAGATAAACAGTAAATATTAAAAGAAATCAGTAAATATACTATTCCATTCTATTGCTAGAAATGTGTACACACTTGGGATCGTG
>NW_025059637.1:0-3490 GCF_019279795.1 Protopterus annectens
ATGGGGAAAAAAAGGGGGGGCCCTGCACACCATGGTGTCAGCCAAACTATTGGTGGTGCCCCAAAAGGCAGTGCCAGTGCTGCTCATAGGAGGACCTCTGGCCAACAGGGTCCTGCAAAAAGAGCAAAACAGCTGGTGTCACCAGACACATGTTTCAGGCTGTAATGAGGCACAGGCACATGCTGAAGGGGCAACAGAAAAGAAGAGGCAGAGGGCTGCTGCCCTTCTTTAAACAACAGCATGGCAATGGTAAATGCTCAACAGCAGATTGCTGATGCTTTGGATAGATGGTTGGGTGAATGGTTGGAGTCCTTGACCTGGCATGACAACCCGGGGCGTGAGCTGTCTGTGTTGGAACATCTGGTAGGAGTGGGCGGGGCATGGGCGGGCCTTACATCACCTGTGTCAGGTCCGAGAGCTACCTCACATGCCTCCCATAGTGGCGGTAGCAGCAGCAGTGCATCTGGTGCTGTGCTGCCAACCACAAAAGCAGGCCAGACGGGCCCCCAGATGGTCCCAACAGGGACAGGTTCCAGTGGACTAGTGACATCGGGTACCCAATCTGCACCTCTGTCTGGTAGTGCCCGCAACCCCTGGCAGGCACAGATCACATGTCTGTGGCACACCGTGAACTGAAAAACCTCACCTGTACAGTCTGAGCTGTCAAAATACCCCTGTGTAGGCCAGACACAGGGGAGAACTGGGGCAGACATACACACACCCCTGGACACATATGGGGCACCAAACACACACATAAAACATCCACACCCTTAGATCAAAGCCAAACCCAAAACATGATGTATCCAATGGTGCAGCCGGGGAAAACCCACAAATCGGGCAACATGCTCATATGGTCTGATACAGGGTGAACAGACTAGGATGATAAACAAATGTTGAACGGGAAAGTGAGCAGATATACCATGTATTTTAGGTGTACAATACGTTAACAGTATGTGTCTTTTTAACAACAGTGCAGTAGGCCGGCAAACATTAACACCCTGTGCATATGATGATGCCGTGCCCCCCTGACATCCACCCCAGGCAGGGACATGCTCATATGGTCTGATGCACGGGGTGAACAGACTAGGATGATATGTGTAGTTTACAAATGTTGAGGACTTTGACAGTCAGAATATACCATTAGTACAGGTGTACAATACTGTTAACAGTATGTGTCTTGTGTAACAACAGTAAATGCATTTTGGGTCATGTTGTTCTGCTGTCCTTCTTCAGGTCTAATTGCACGTGCTGGTGGATGTCAGTGTTTGCAGTTAAGTGTCCCATTTGTCAATGTGGACTACTCACAGGTATGTATGAATATACCAGCATGCACCGTGTAGCTGCCTCATACCAGTGAGAATGTCACGTTACAAACCTCTACCATTCCAAGAGCATGATAGTGTGTTTAAGCTACTGTGGCCACAGACGTGACATCCATGAAGGGTGACATCACAGGTACAGTTACATGGAGTGGTGAGGTAAAAGAGTGGTCTAGCTGATTACTAGGGTAGAGGCCAGTGGGAAGTGTGATGCCTCAATGGGAATCAGTAATACATATTCCCATGACTGGATGCCAACACACAACTGCACCCACACACTCAGGTATTGACACACATGTATTCAGTGACACGAAAAAAAAAACACACACACACACACACACACACACACACACACACACACACACACACACACACTCACGCTTACTGACACAGTAAACACACTCCCCCAGTTGTTAGGTGCTGAGGACCCCTGCATATGTGTAAATCATCATTACAGTACTGTACACCTACATGATGCGCCACAGAGAATACACATGTACAGGTAGTCAGTACGGCCTAAGATCGGGGACATCAACATGGATAATTGAATGCATGCCTGGATGGTGGGAGGGTTCCTATCAGTTCAGTATGGTAACATACATCCTCATCCCAGAGACCAGTCAGCCCTACATACACACACTATGGCATTCAGTAATTAATACACCTATGTCATGCACATACAGATACCTCACATGTGTGAGATACACACCACTGCCTATGTCCTGCTTTATACATTGCAGTCTGTACAGATGTGAACACTTGTGTACAGGAGAGTGAGTAACAATTGAGATGTATTCCCCACAATAAGTGACAAATATGGACACACATGCAACCACACATGCCATTACTGTGAATCTCAGACCTGCCTAGCTCATGTTATGTATGTCAGATGTACAGCAGTATTGCACATGGTACAAACTGTACTGATGCTTCCTGTGCCAACAGTGCTGATATATGCACTAGGGAAGTCATATCTATTAACAGGTGCTATCACACTGACCGCTGTCTAAGTTGTGTGTTATGTCCTTCAATTAATGAAACCATTGCTTACCAGTTACACAGGGTAGTGTAGGACCACTTGTGACACACCTGTGAGCTGTCCACAGCAAACATCCATCTGCAAAGATGCCCCGCCACTTAGTTATTTCAACACATCTGTCCATACCTGTGGTACATCTTTCTGTACATTCAGCATATCACCATATACAGTTGGCAATGTTGAGGCTGCATTGCAGCTGCATGATGTACTAGGATGCACTTCACCCGCATACATCAGCAACTGAACACATATGTTATCTGAATGCACAACACTACGTGTACAGGTGTGTAGGTCCTACAATCCTGACATTTGGTCATGTTTGTAGGCATTGCAATTGGTGGATATGTGTAATAACATACATGACACATGGACTGTTGTATGATATGATGGGTGACCAGTACAGAGGGGATGTTACCTCTGTCAACATTGATATCACACCTTATGTACTGTTAGCATTCAGTAGCCATGGACCTACATTCCATGTGCATGTGTGTAATGGCTGTAGCCACCTGCTTGCACAAAGGACAACAACAGCTATGCTATTTACAGGTATGTTGTGTGTGTGGCATGTACATACCCAGGACAGGTACATGTATGTCATAACCATACATGAGGGTGTGTACTGGTGTACAGCAACAGACATCTGCTGATGGTGGACAGTACTGAGGGCCCTTAGAATGTGTACAGCTGACCTGATCACAGAGAGTGGTTTCATTGTATTGCATAACACATGATGCAACTGTGTCAGTACATGTGTACTGTCTACAGTTGATGTAGAGCTTAGTACAGCAGACAGGTCAAGGGTCACATGATGGTGTACTCATCTGTCATACAACATGTATGGTTGCATGGTGGTGGTCCGAGGGCATGGTGGTGTCTGCAGTTTACATCCTAGAATGCAGCATGTGACACTGTGTCCTCCACATGTCTCATCTGTGATGCCTTTCATGGGGAGACCGGTCAGTACATGTGAGTGGCCTTTATATATGTGGGTACACCACCTGGAGTGGTCCATACCTGTGTTATGGCCCACATGTCTGGTTCTGAGGTATATGGTGGTAGTGCTAGATTCTGAGGTATATGGTGGTAGTACTATTGTGCACTACCATTTTGAAGCAGTATCCCCTGTTGG
>NW_025059638.1:0-5583 GCF_019279795.1 Protopterus annectens
ATCAACATTTGGACTTTTACCAGTTTAAAATTGTCTCTACAGTTGCTAGCAGTTTTAATTTAGGGTTTCACTTAATTTTATTTTTTTAGATTTAAATTGTGAAATATTCATTCAGGGCTAGTCTAGCTGGATATATGTCCATTTACAGTAGAGGCCCGGGGAGAAAAGCTCCACTAGAAACACTAAAAATAAGAAAGCAGTTCTAAATCTAAACAAGATAATAAGGATTATAAACAACACTAAATGTAGTAGTAACATAGAAAAATGAAAAAAAAATATTACAAGAAACGGCATACAGGGTAAAACAACTGTTTTAACAGTATGA
Source organism: Protopterus annectens (assembly GCF_019279795.1). NCBI lineage: Eukaryota > Metazoa > Chordata > Ceratodontiformes > Protopteridae > Protopterus > Protopterus annectens. Next base: position 326 of record NW_025059638.1, read on the forward strand.
TACAAGAAATAATTTGCAGTAGATAATACTTAATGTTCATAGGTAGTTCCTATAGGTTTCTATGATTATGATTTCTACAGTCAGAGGTAGTGAGAAGAGATAACTTAATTAAACAAAGTAGGATCTTGTAAAATATTAGTGGAGAGGGCACAGAATTAGTCAGGGTTACTGCAGGGGCATAGCCAATGAGATTTGAGGTGTCTTTTGAGATTTTGTTTAAAGAGGGGTACGGAGGTGAGTGAAGTGAGTTCATTAGGTAGTAGGTTCCAAACTTTTCCAGCAGTGTTTGAGAACAGGGAATCCCCTGCCAAGTTGTTGGCCTTGATTATACTAACTAGGAGTTTGCTTGAAGAGCGTAATGTATTAAGATTTTTGTAGGGGATGATGAGGTTAGAGAGGATAGGAGTGTTATTAGGTTGATTTAGGATTTTATGGGCAATGGTAAGCTGGGTAAGATGGAGTTGGTTTTGTAGTTCTAGCCAACCGAGCTGTTTTAGATTCTGACAATGGTGAGTTCTAAAGGGATTCCCAGAGGCAAATCTGGCAATGTTATTGTAGGAGTTAGCTAACTTGAGAAGATTCTTTTTTTTCAAATTAGTGTATATGGGTGAGGCGTAAAGAAGAGTTGAGATTAGATGGGAATGGGCAATTGTGGTTCTGGCTATAGGAGTCAGGAAGTATTTAATCCTGTATAGGGAGCCCATTTTTCTATTTACTGTTTTTATAGTGTTGTTAATATGGCTATCAAAGGTAAGGTTATTATCTATTGTAATTCCTAAGAGTTTGGTGGTGGAGTCTGGGGATATGAGGGTACCAGTGTTAGATATTACTGAGAAATCTACAGGGGAGGACTTGCTAGAAGGAGTAAAGAGTAGGAGCCTGGCCTTTTTGGGATTCAAGAGGAGACAACGTTTTAAGAACCATGTCTCCACAGTATTGAATACCATCTGAGTCAGGGATTGCAGTTCAGAAGAGGAATTGGCTGAGCATATGATTGTTGAATCGTCAGCATATTGAATACAGGTAGCTTGGGGAATTGCTAAGTATAGATCATTGATAAATAGTGAGAACAAGAGAGGACCTAGAATGGAGCCCTGAGGGACTCCAAGGGTGACTGGAAGGTGTGATGATATGTTGTTCTCCCAAAGCACTGCCTGCTGCCTATTACTGAGGTAGGAATTGAACCATTGTACAGCCTGAGTGTCAAGAGAAAGGGATTTGAGAATATTTATAAGCAGAGGGTGGTTTACCATATCAAAGGCTTTAGAAAGATCAATGAAGAGTGCTGAAGAGAGGATTTTATTATTACGGTTTCTGTTAATGGAATCAGTGAAGGATAAGAGGGCAGTGGTGGTACTGTGAAATGGTCTAAAACCATGCTGGCTATTAGCTAGTATATTGTATTGAATTAAATGTTCTAGTAGCTGACGATGAATGCATTTTTCCATGATTTTAGCTAAGGGTGATAGAAGGGCTATGGGTCTATAGTTAGAATATTCATATGAGTTACCACCTTTGTGTAGGGGTATAATGTGAGAGATTTTCCAGATGGCTGGGATAGTTCCCTCATTAATGGTTCTGTTAATAAGGATAGATATAGGATAGGCTATGGCTTTTGCAGCTTTTTGTAGATATTCAGATGGTATCTGGTCAGCAGAAGGAGTACATGGCTTAAGTTTTAGGAGAAGTTTAAAGATGCAGGTAGTAGAGATGGGTTGTAGTCGGAAAGAAGGGAGAGCGCTAGAATTGGGGGTAGAGAGGCTTGAGCTATCTGGGGATAGTTGACTGGATAGAGATTGTATAGCTTCTGTGAAGAAGGTATTGAAGGCATTGGCAGTTTGCTGGGGAGTGTTAAGACTAGACCCTAGTGGTGCTGGAGTACTGGAGTGCCCTGGGTGAAGAAGTCTATTGATACTTGTCCAGAACTTTTGTGGAGTATTTTGGTGGGTTTGTTGCAGTTTGCAATAAAAGTTCTTTTTGTCTGTGAGTACAGCTTTTTTTGTTATATTTCTCAGTTGCCTAAAAGTTTGCTGGTCTGAGATATTTTTGGTGGCACGCCACTTAGCCCAAGATTTGTTCCTGATTAAGATGTTTTGTCTGGTTTCTTTTGAGAGCCAGGGGGCTGGTTTTGACTTGATTCTAATGGAACGCTTAGGTGCATGTTGGTCTAGGATAGTTAAGAATTTAGAGTTAAAGTATTTAACAGCCTCTTCAAGTGGAAGTCTTTTTAGAGGGTTCCAGTCACATGCACTCAGCTCACTTTGGAATTGCGTAAGGTTAAAGTGTTTGGTATTCCGTGAGTTTTTATATGTGGGGGGGTTTAAAATGTCATTCTTTTGCCTGATAATATAGGTCAATGAGTGATCGCTTATATCATCAGGTAAGGTTCCTACCTTATAGGTTTGGTGAAGTTTATTGATAAGAATCCAATCTAAGGTGCTCTCTTTTTTGCTTGGTTTGTTTATTCTGGTTGTGGAGTTGATGGTTTGAGAGAAACCATGAAGGTTGATATGGGAGGTAGGATTTTCAGTGTTAACACATTTCCAATCCATATTAAAGTCCCCTAGTATTATTGTTTCTTGTGGGTAAGTTGTTGACACCCAGTCTAGGATAACCTCTATTGTATTGGTGTTATTACCAGGTGGTAGGTAGATACAGATAATGTATAAGGACTTACTTGGGTTGAGTTGTAGTCTGGAAATAAGGACTTCTGCATTATTGTCCAAGGGTGGGTTATATGGTGAAGAGGTGATTTGCAGGCCATCTTTAAATAGAATTGCTACCCCCCTCCCTTACGCTTTATGCGGTCTTGTCTCAATATATTATATCCTGGAGGGATAATTTCAATATCTTTAGTTCCAGGTTTTAACCATGTCTCAGTCAGACATAGGATATCAAAGGAGTGAACTTCTAGGAGAGCATGGAGATGGGCTACTTTATTGTTTAAACTCTGAATATTGAGTTGTGCTAGTAGGAGTGAGTTGGGAGGTCGAGAGGGAATTAGTGGGATAGAAGGATTGTGGTTATGAGTTTCAATTGTTGAGATATTTGTCGGGCCAGGGTTAGGATGAATGTCACCATCTTTTAAGGAGAGGTTTTTTAGTCTTAGTCTGGGATTATGTATATTAATATTTGGATATTTATCTTTCTTTACTATGAGACTATAATATTTAATGTGTGTAAATCTGTGGTATTTGGCTAGCAGGTAGTTAGGTATGGCTGTAATGTTTATATGACTATGGGAGAGAGTAAGAGTCTGTGTAGCTGTTTGTTTGGAGGGGTAGTAAAACTGAAGATGTATCAGGTTTTCATAGGAGGTAAGGAGATAGGCTGAGGTTAGAATAGGTATGAGTGTGGTAATGAGTAGTAGCTTGGTAAGGGTAGAGTGAGTTAGCATGTTTGTTGTAGGCATGTTACTATGTTTGGATAAGAGTGATTTGTAGGTGTTAGGATTAAAGTAAGACAATTAGAGAGGAAATAGGATGTGGTTAATTAGTTTAAGTGGAGGGAAATTGTTAGTGGTTAGATGTCAGGTGGGGGTGTGGTTCTAAACAATTAGAGTAGTGGGGATGTCTAATTGGTGGGATGGGGAAGAGGGTGTGGTAAGGAAGTATAAGTCCAGGGCCTCTGGGTGTGGGTGGGATTTGGGGGTAGGGTAGGGGAGTGGAGTGAGCCTCAGGGCAACGGCAGGTAGAGACAAGAGAGGGAGGAATGTTGAAAAGAACAATCAGTGAAAAAGCATATGATGTAAGGTAGAGTAATATAAGAGGTGTGTAAAGAGATAGGGTAGAAGTGGGAGGAGTATAGGAGGGGGTTTAGTAGGTAAAATACAATATATAAAAGGATGAAGTGGAGTGCAATAGAGTAGTCACAGAGATGAAGTGGAGAATATTTAACCATGAAACTTGGGCCAGGGATAGGAAAAAGATTAGATGCAGAGGTAGCAGGCAAACTGAGAGGGGAGAAGAGCTGGGAGAGGACGCCACCTAGTGGAAGAACTCTAAAGTACAGTGGAGATTCTGAGAGGACAGGCCAGGGATAAAAACTAAGAGGCTAGAAGTAAGGTACAAAGCTAGTACGGAGGAAAGGTACACAGTCTATAGGGAATGGCTGCTGGCTATCCTGGCTTAAAGCGACCTATTAGTCACCATAAATTAGTTGTAACAATTCTAGAATGTACTGGCAGGTTTAGGATACAAACATACTTTTGCTTCCTTTTTAATACTTTGGGGAGCAGGATGGTAGATGCTATGCTGAAACACCAGATTGGAGTGGGTCCTTAGCCTTCAGGTCAGAGGAGTCAGATTCCCAAGGACAGGATATGGAGCTCAGTGAGCTGGGTACTTGATAGCAAATGTGGAAGAAAAAGAACAGGTACAGTGGATATGAATTTGACTTTAGTACATGACTTAAATATATGCTCAGCAAATATAGTAACATGTAAAAACAGCAGAGATACTGATGCGTGATGAAATATTACACCGTATCTTTCTAGTAAACTGGTAATATTAGCCAAGGCAAACCTTACCTAACAGCAATTAAAACATAATGAGCTGGATAACACAATAAAATTAGCAGCAGTGTCATTCACAATTGTTACTAATTAAATTATTTAGTGAAATAAAGACATAGATTAATGATACTTAAGTATGCACAAATAAAAAGTGAGAAACAACTTCGCACCCACAAAACAGTACAGAAAAAGCATTAAAGGCATTCACAGGGAAAGCAAGCTCTGATTAAGAAAGCAGAAATGGGTCTAAACCAAGAAAAAACTATGTTCATATTACAAAGTTAAAAGCAGGCATAAAGTATAGCATTTGGTATTTAGCTTAAACTCTACTTCTAGACTAATGGTGATAGCTAGATAGCTAGCCAAAACCACTAGTTATTATATTAGAACTAGGACCTGAGCAGCAACCGCTAATACCACTACTAAAAGTGCTGTTAAAATATACTTTTACACCCTTTTTTATAATGAGGACAGGTTCTCATAAGTTTACAAATTACAATACTAAATTGAGAGTAGTACTCCTTTATAACCACTACTCTATCTGCTGCCCACATCAATGAATTGGAGGGGAAAAAAGCATCAAGGCAGGAACTTCAATGGATTGAATTATCAAGCACCTTTCCCACAATCTAGACACAAATATTTCCTTAAGAGCAAGCATAAGGCAGTGCAAAATTGTCTGGTCATTAGGGAAGCATTTAATTAAGTGATTCTAGAGTAAAAGAAGGCAAGCTATAAAAAAAAA
>NW_025059639.1:0-6372 GCF_019279795.1 Protopterus annectens
TAGGCAAATGACCATTGATGGCTTTATAATCCTAGCCATAAAAAATTTCCCACAAGTTATTGTGCCTTATGGGTTTTGTTAAGGGGTATATGTTAGCTAGCGTGATTTAATGGCTGCCTCTTATCAGAGATACAGGTGTCAGGCCAGGGTTGAAATTACAATTTCTTATCCACTAGTCCAGTTTGCATTTGAATAGGGCTGGGGAAGGGCTTTCCTTCACATGGATGGGAAGCCTATTCTATTGAATGGGGATTCTCTGTGATACTTATCTGTCCCTCAAATATGTCCTATTTAAGTTGCAAGTAAAGTTTAAATCCTTAGATCTAGTAGTTCTGGTGATGTCCATTCTGTAGATATGCAAAAGGTCCATTAGAGCAGAATCCAGGGATGCCTAGTATGCCAGACAAACTGCCTCTCTATAGTCTATAGGAAACAGAGTACAGAGATAGGACTTTGAGGTGATCTGCAGAGGACATTGTGTTTATACCCTGTATTCTTTTTGTGAGGAACCTCTGTGGACATTGCAGTTGTTGCATTTGCCTGGTCACGTACATACCAAATTATACTCAATGATGGATTTGATGAAGGCTTAGTACAGTGACGCGATGACTTTCTTGGACGTAGATGCCATTCCCTTACTTATATGTTGGGTGACATAACATGATTTTCTTACAGTGTTAGACACGTTGGTCAAACAGTTACTATCGTGAGTCCCCAAATCCCTTTCTACTGTAACAACTTTTGGGGGTTATCAATGAGAGAGTTTCCTTGGGTGGCTGACTTCTCAAAATGTACTATTATGCATTTATTTGCATTTAGTTTTAAGCTGTGGCTTTGGAACCAGTCATTTGGCTGTGTTAGAGCTTCCAGTAAGATGTTAGTGTGTTGGGGGTTTCTATGATTGTTCCTAGCTTGCAATCCTCTGCAAAGTCAGTAAACCAGAGCCTTGACATTGGCCTTAACTTCAAAAATAGATCCCAAAAAGAGGAGCCGACAGCACAGAGCTCTGGGGACTCCACTGGTGACTGGCCTCTTTGTGGAAATGGTCTCTCCAAATCCTAACTTCCTCTTTTCTGTCTGTGAGCCAGCTGGTGATCCAGTAACTTACAAAAGGGTTTATGCATAATTTTGTGAGTTTGTTTACAATGCCTGAGTGGGATATTGTATCAAATCCCTTAGCTAGGTCAAGGTAGACAGTATGTACCATTTTGCCAGCCCTTCCCTTGGTGACCCTTCTCAAAGAAGTCTACCAGGTTCAGTAGGGAGGAATTGCCACTGATGAAACCAAACTAGGTAGGGTACAGTATCTGAAGGTTTCCCTGTCACTATTAATGATTTCCATGATAATTCTTTCCATGCATTTGCACATGAGACTAGTCAGACTGATGATTCTTTAGTTTCTGGGATCAGTTGATGGCCTACCCTTGTGCAGAGAGATGATTGTTGCAGTCTTCCATTCATGTGGCACAAAGCCAGAGTGGAGGTAATGATTGAATAATGATAACCAGTGGCTGTGATAAGATCATATTTCAGCCTATTTAGGAGGATTTTTTTCCTGGGAGGTGGCTGAGGGTGGGGTGGGGGTAAAGTTGGAGCTAATTTGTCAGTTAGAAGATTTGCATATCTCCTGGACCCATGAATGTGGCTCCATTTACCAACAGTTTGGCACATTATTGTGTGCTGCCTTTGAGGTTTCAAAACTAGCTAAAAAGTTCTTATGGCTATCCTTGACTGGAATGCCATCTTTACCACAAATTTGCTTTCCTAGACTTAATCAGTCCTATTAGTTGTCTGTTCAGTTTGATGAGAAAGGTTTTATCTTTTTTGGTGGTACACATCATAATTTTAGCCATGACTTTGTTTATTTTGTTGTACAACCTGTTTAATTTTGGATTCCACAAGGGTTTTTATTTTTTTTTTTGTAGTTTTTTTTTTTAGTTAGTTTTGGGTTTCTGGTAGGTAAAGCAGTCTCTGTGCAATCACTGACATGGGTTGTACAGAGCTTAGGCTACTGTGTTTTCTGACTTTGGAGGGGGTTAACATTTTGAAATGTTATTACTTTTTGTAAATTTTCATCCCAGCTGTCCAACAAGTTGAGTCCCATTTTAGGGAAGGCCCAAGAGCACTGCCTGATTATATGCCTTTTTCAGATCTTGCAGTAGACAACTGAAGGGTTTAAAGCCAATGCGTAATTGATTGATTGAAAATAAGTAACAGGCAATGTCTTTAAAAAGCTATCAGAAGGCAAAGAAAAGGCTGTAGGTAGAAACTTCAAACCTTCAGCAGTTGAGAAATTTGAGTTGAATTATTAGAAAAGTAATCTATCTAGCTCAGCTGAGATTAAGCTGGTATGATACAGAATTTAAAGTTAAAAGTACACTAAGGATGGGATTCAAAGATAAGTACTGCATACCTGCATAGTGCTAAATATTTTTTGGTGGGAGGTCACTGGGCAAAGTGGGTAGTAGCTAATCAAACATGTTAGCCATTGAATAGCACCGGTTGCTGATGAAACAACTGCAAAGAAAAGCAAGCTGAAGACATAGGGGAGCAAATGGTCCTAGGCTGTTCTATGGCCCTATAGTTGGGGGATGTGACTGAAGTGACAACTATGGGCAATTATGTGTGCAATCCAGCATCACAATGATGAACCTGAATGATGACTGACAACAGAGTAGTCATCATATAGAAGAAAGCAGATGTGTACAGCAAAGTGACAATCTTGTTGGGTTATATAAATGGTGAGGAAATTAGGTATACAGGGGAGTAGGAATATGAAAAACAACAAGTACTGGTCAAAACACAAAAGTAAACATAAGGGATAATAAGTGGGGGAGGGGTTTTGTTAGTCAGGATAAAACACATTTTGAAAGATGTGCATGAATGCTATGCTGTATAATTGTCATTGTGTGACTGATAATAGCAGTATTTGTTTAGAATGGGCCCATTAAGGCATTTGAGTTAACCAAGTGATAGCTTACTGAACAGCAGGAGAGGCTTGTGGTCATAGGATCATAGGAGGTTACTAGGCTATTGGCTGTGACCCCCTTATAAGCCTAGCCAATACTTTACCCCATGTTTAGACAAGTCAGCACCCAAAGCCCCCTGTCCAGCGGGGACATAGGTGGAATCCCAGGGGAAGTTTTTCTGTTTCCCATCCAGTTATCCAGGCTGTGCTTAAAAAGGGATAATGACGTACTCTGCTTGATGTGGAGAGGGAGTCATTTCACAGATGGGGAGCCTCTGGGGCAGAAATCTGTCCTGCCAACAAGTCCTATTCATATGACAGACCAGTTTGAGGTCATGCATAAGGGTTGCTCGAGTGGAGCTTAACGTGCTTTATATGCAGTAGTCCCATCAAGGTGGGGTTTGAGATTGCTCTGAGGACTATGTATGAAACTGAGCAGAGGGACAGGGCTTTTAACCTATCTGTGTAGGGCAGCTGTTTGAGGCCCTGGATTTTCCTGTTGAGGAACCTCGGTGGTCTCTCCAGCTGCTGCATGTGCTTTGTGAGGTGCTTGCCAAAGGGGGTGCTGTAATCAAGACTTGTCCTTATAAAGGAACAATACAGGGATGTCATCATCTTTGTCCCTGGATGAGATGCTCTTACTTAAAAGGTGGGCCAAATTTCAGGTTGCTATCAACCTGGGTGCCCAAATCCCTCACGACTGCTTGTGTACTTAGGATGTTGTTATTAATGTGATATGTGGAGACGTCACTCTCTCCAAAGGGGATGATGATGCATTTTTTGGCATTCAGCTTGAGATCATGATTCTGTCACTAGTCATTTGGGTGATACCATCTTGGAGGACATCCACATCACTTGGTGAATTGATGACGATGCCCAGCTTGGAGTCACCTGCAAACTTGGCCAGCCATCGCCCAGTGGTTTTGCCCTGCACCTCAGAGAAGTTTATCTTGAATAACAGAGGCCCCAAGAGCAATCACTGGGGTATGCCGCTCATTACAGGTCTACTGCTTGAGGTGGCTTCCTCTGTTTTGATTAGGTGGGTTCTAGCAGTGAGCCAGTTTACTACCCATCTGGTAACATATGGATTGATGCCGACCTGAGAGACTTCATCTGTTATGCCAGAGTGTGGAATAGTGTCAAAGGCTTTGAACAGTTCAAAGTAGCCATTGTGCACCATCCTCGCCTCATCCATGGCTTTGGTGAAAGTCTCAAAGAAGTCGACCAGATTTAACAGACATGATCTCCCCTTGACAAAGCCAAACTGTTGTTGAGTCAAGTGTTTTGTGGTTGCCAGTGTCCCTGTTAATGAGGTCCATGATTCATTCCATGGCCTTGCAGGTCAGTCTAGTTAGGCTGATGGGTCTATAATTTCCAGGATGACCTTTGTGTAAAGGGATGACAGTGGCTGTCCTCTACTCAGCTGTGACAGAGCCAGTACTCAGGCTTTGGTTGAATAGGCTGCCTTATGGTGTTCATAGATCATGCCTGAGTTCATGTAGGATGCAGCTTGGGGTGTTATCTGGTTCCATGGAGGCTGTATTTTTTCCCTTTGAGAGGCCAGTGATGACCTATTCCCTAGAGATAATTGGTGGGGAACCAATAGCAAGTCCAAAATATCACCTCTTGTGGGGCTACTGACTATCTGTTCCAAGGCATTTGCATTGAAGAAATAGAGGAATCTCTGGGCATTTGTGTTCTGGCATGAATAGTTTTTCCAGTCTATGGTTGGATAATTACTCACCCAGGTTCAGGGTAAAGGATTGAATTTTGATAGATTTGAAGAGGTCCAGATAGATGGAGTTGGGCATCTTGAGTCAAATTTGGATTTGGGGATCTTGTCAATGGCTAACTGCACCTGGAGTGTCTCCTGTGCTTCATACTGTTTGGCCAACCTGGTGGTATGTGTCTTTAATATATACTGAAACTCCACCTCCTTTGGCTTTGCTGCCCACAGTTTGGGGTCTGAATGTGTGACAGAATTAGTAACCGGGTAACACTAGGGTGCTCTCTGCAGCTTTGAACCAGGTTTCTGTGAATGCACAAATGTCAGCATATTTGAGGGTTAAGAATGTTTGCAGGGACTGCAGTTTCATGTTTAGGTTCCTAGCATTTAGCAGCATGACCTTTAATTTGCGTTTTGTTGAAATGTATATGTTGGTAGTATTGACCTCATGACTTACCTAAAAAATACACTATGGGGGAAGCAAGGGCCTTTGCCAGAAGCCTGAAACTCACGTGAGACAGATGCAGGCCATCTGTAGCAAAGCATCATGGTCTGTCGATCATATCTTCCCAGGCTGTCATGTACTGGATCCCCCTGGAATGACACCAGAAACTAAGCCAATTGCTAAAGTGATAATGTTTCCACTGGGGATCGAACCCTGGACCTTCCTCATGTTCAGCTGATGTGATTACCACTACACTGAAGAACCTATACATGGTGAGCCATTAAAACATGTGAAAATAGGAAATGTACTTCACACAAGCTTATCCTATGTATGACAGAAAGTATGTTTAGAGTAGATGTATGGTGGTGAGCAGGTCAGAACAGCCCTCCCTTATGTTGAGTGTGATGATTTAAAAAGTAGTCAGACTTGCTATAGCCTTGAAAGTCCATATACAATAAGCGGAGCCCACAATAAATGATCGTTAGGCTGCACACAATTTCTGTCCACATTACTGAAGGCATTTCGCATGAATTTATAAATGTGATCGCTCCTGTGTTCAAATTGCAACTAATTCTGTAGTGTGCGTTTAAATGAAAATTTTAGCATCCCATTTGAAAAAGAAGCCCTTTAACAGCAAAATGGGCATTGTTGCATCTTGGTGTGATGAGACATGTAGTTCTAGGACTTTATGTTGTATTATAAAGTCAAATATAGTTGTAGAAAAATCAATCTTTCTGCATGGTCATTTAGTAACCATGTTGTACTGTGTGTATATTGGTGATGTGTGTATTGTCACTTGCTGCTGAAGTGCCTATTTAGGCTAAACTCCTTCACTAGCACTGGTGGTTACTGTTTTTCACAATATATGTGAAACGCAGATATGCCAATTACATGAGCAAAAAAAAAAGGATAAAGTATAATTTTTCTAGGGCAGACCACGATTCTTCAAAAACTCAAAAAATGCTGAAATTGTTGTTAAGCAGGCTAATAAGGGCGGTACAACAGTTATTATAGGCAAAGTTGACTATGTGAACAAAATGTATGAATTTCTGAGTGATGTTAAAGCCTTTACAGTTATAGATAAAAAGACTGTACATGACACATTTTAAATGAAAATCAGTATGTGAGCTCCAACAAAAAAAATTAGTTTGCCTATTCTTGGTTTCCCCAAAAAGGGGGTTTTTTAAGGATTTTATCGTTTTGGGGAAAAAAATTGAAAAACCCAAAAATTTC
>NW_025059640.1:0-5981 GCF_019279795.1 Protopterus annectens
ACAAGTTTTGTCCTAATTTGCTTTAGGTTTGTAGGTAGTGAGGAGGTTTTGTTCCAGAGCTATGGAGAGATCTAGAAGGAGTATAGTAGGAGACTAGTAAGACCAGGCCAGGGCATGAGGAGGGCTGATACAAGAGAGTGTGTATGATCTGGAGTTGAGAAAGGAGAAATTTAGGTGGAGAAATTCTAACAGCTTACTGTTTTGAGGGCTAGGCAGTGGTGAGACTGCTAGGAAAGACCTGCTGCAAATTGAGCAATTTTATTGTAAGTGGATTCTAGTTTGGTCATGAGGGAGGATTGTAGGTTTGTGAGGATTGGAGAGCCATAGAACAGAGTAGGAAGGAGGTAAGCATGGGACAGTGAAAGTTTGGAGTTAGTGGTGAGAAATTTCTTATTACGATACAGGAGACTGATTCAGGGTGAGCCAGTTTTCAGTTGATAGGAAGGATTTTTGCTTGACAGTGTTTAGGTCAGAGAGGGAGTCACCTATGGTAATCACTTTGGAATTGTCAGCATATTGTACAAGAGATGACTGAGGACAAGAAGTATGCAACTGATTTGTAAAAATGTTGAACAGAAGTGGTTCTTGGATAGACCCTTGGGTACTCCCATCATGATAGGTAAGAGAGGTGATGTAGTGGAGAGCCATCTAAAATACTGTTACTGATCTGAGAGGTAGTTTGAGAACCAGGGGATGGTTTGAGGAGACAGACTGAGTTCAGAGAGTTTGGATAGAAGAAGAGGGTGGGATACAATGTTGAAGGCTTTAGAAAGGTTGAGGAATAGGGTGGAAATGAGTTTGTTATTGTCCCGAGCTTGGGATATAGAGCTAATGAAAGAGATGAGAGCAGTGGAGGTACTGTGTTTTGGACAAGAGCCATGTTGTATGGGGTGAGTAGGTTTTCTTGTAGGAGGTGGTGTAGGATTTGCTTATGCACACATTTCTCTAAGATTTCGGTTAGAGATGAAAGAATAGTGATACATCTAAAGTAGGCAAAATCAGAAGAGTTGCCACCCTTATGAATAGGTATGCTATAAATTTTTTTCCAGATTGAGGGGACTTTAACTTCTGAGAGAGAGCAGTTAATGAGAATAGAGATGGGAAGTGCTAGGGAGTTTGCAACCTTACAGAGAAAGAGTGTAGGGAGGTTGTCTACCGAGGATGAGCAGGGCTTTAGCTTGCTAAGTAGGGTTTTATGTAATTTGTAAATTTAGTTTTCAGTGCGAAGGCAGGTGAGGGATTGGGGGAAGTTGCTGGGGCTGGGGAGGTGGTGATGTTAGAAATGGGGTTAGAATGGGGACATAGTTTACTGATGGTTTCAGTAAAGTAGGCATTGAAATTATTTGCAGTTTCTTGACGGGTGTTTGGACTAGGATTAGGGGATGTGGGGTTGTCTGGGTGCCAAATTTAGTTGATGGAGTTCCAGAATTTCTTGAGTTTGATGGGAGAGAGGATGGGATATTGCTCTAGTAGATTTTCTTGTCATTATTGATTTGTTTCTTTGTTAGGTTGCGGAATTCTTTGTAGTGTAGGAGGTAGGTGGGGAGTTTAGTTTTGGACCAGATTTTCCAAGCTTTATCTCTTCTGAGCATTAGAGTGTGAGTGGTTTGAGTAAGCTAGGGAGATATGTGGGATTTGACTATAACTATAAGAAGAGGAGCGAGGGAGTTGAGAATGTTAAGAAATATAGAGTTAAATTTAAGAACAGCATCATTGAGAGGTAGATGACACAGAAAGAACCAGTTGATAGCAGAGAGATGGTTGTTGAAGATGTCAGGTTGAAAATTGCTGAGTTTATGACAATCTATGTACATATGGGGCGGTTTAGATGTGGGGAGTATCTGAGAACCTTGAAAGGGAAATGATCACTGAGACATTCAGGGACTGTTATTTATGTGGATTTGAGAGAAATATCCAAACGAGGATGGAAGAGGAGTAAGTGGGTTTGCTAGTGTAAGTGGGGGTAGGAGATTAGCTGGGAGAAACCATATAGATTAATGTGTGTGCTAGGATAGTCAGTGGAAAAGGATAGCCAGTTGATGTTTACATCTCCCAAGATAGTAGTTTCATTAGGCAAGTGTTAGGAAAGTCAGGAAAGAGAGTATTCTGTAGTATGGGAATGTTATCTCCAGGGTGTATGTAGATAGCAGCAATAGTGAAGGAGTTGTGTTCACTGATTTTGCAGTTGGCAAGAAGTAATTCAGTTGAGGATTGTATGGAGGTGAGAGTGTCTAGTGGGGTAACAGGTGATTGGAGAACATGATGGAGATGCCCCCACCCTTTTTCTTGGTACGGTCCAGAAGAAGGATGTTATAACCTGGGGGTAGGAAGTCTTTCCCAGGGATGTGTGGCTTAAGCCAGGTTTCAGTGAGAGTAATGATATCTGGAGAGTATAGGGTGATCCAGGCATGGAATTCACTAACTTTGTTAAGTAGGCTTCTGATGCTGATGGAGAATAGAGTTAATGTTTTTTTGGGAGACTGAGTATGTGGAGTAGGTGAGTTTGTTGTTGGAATGGGTAGGGCTTTGAGGTCCAGGGTTGGGATACATGTTGCCAGATAGGAGAAGATTGGAGAGTGGAAGTAAAGAGTTGTGTGGTGTATAGGGATGGAGGTGGTATGTGGGTTTATTTTTGGTGTAGGAGGTGGAGAAGTGTGAGAGCTTGATTTCAGGAAGGAAGAGTTTAGTAGCAGGGGTGGATGATGTGTCTGGAAAGGAGTGCAAGGATTGTGAAGGATGATAATAATTAGAGTTACAGACTTCTCTTAGTGCAGGAAATGTACATTAATTCATATTCTCTTATTCTAATATTTTAGAAGTGTCCTTGATTGTCCCTGATTATTTCTGAATTTGTCTCTGGCTGGTTGAGAAGTGTGGTAGCAGTAGCACAGCTTGCAGAGTACACTTCTCCTGTGCACGTCTTGTTAAGAGCCCATTGCATTGTAAAGCTCCGTTTCACTTTTCCCTATTTTCATCTAACACTGGAGTGATCCTGGTCCTGCTCAACACATTCCTGCCTTTTAGCTAATACATTTCCATTTCCATTCATGGTAACATTTGTTTTCTGTTTTAAGTTTCCACATCTTTGTCTTTATTCCGGATGTTCACACCTCAATTCAGGGAATGGGTTCAATGTAGGGTCTGACTCCCCACATTCATTTAGCTTGCATTTTTCCCTGTTCCTGAATTTTTGTATTTTCTTTTTAACAATTTCCGTTTCCTATTCCATAATCACATTGTTTGTTACCCTTTGGTAAGACGCTTGAGTCTCTGCAGATGGATTTATATTTATATTTGCATTTCAAGATATACACATACCCTATAACCACACATAGATATAACAATAGCTACCTCTCTCTCAATTGACCAGATCTTCACAGAGTGTCCAGATTTCTGCCTAATATTTTTGTTGTGTCCCTCAGAAAATTTGTGCTTATTTGGCAAAACATTAAGGATCGCAGTCACCAAATAATGACAATACATTTTGGTTGTATACTTCCTATCCTTCAGAAAATGCATGTTAATGCAAAAAAGTTATTGTAGCAGCTTCTGGAGTAAGATCAAGTGTTTAAGCTGTGTCCTTATTTTGTGGGCTCTGTTCTAAATGACACAGTCCCTTTCTTCTAATGATATGTGTGTGTGTGTGTGTGTGTGTGTGTGTGTGTGTGTGTGTGTGTGTGTGTGTGTGTGTGTGTGTGTGTGTGTGTGCGTATGTGATACATGATTCTAACACTCCAGAATCTGCACAAAGCAGGTTACCTTCCCTCACCGACTCATGGTTTGCAACAGTTGGGTGCTGAACAGCGGCACCATCCAGACGAGTCTCACTTCTGTTTTACTTTTCATTTCATTCTGAACTCGCACTACTCTGTCTAAACAAGTTTCACTTCAAACAGTACCAACAGCTGGTTACCAGCTTCTTTGTAAATTTCTGTTGGTACAAAAAGCAGCAACAAAACAGATTATCATAAGGACAATTGCCTTCCAATAAGTGCTCTTCATTTTCCTCTCCAATCCTCTGTTTGGAAGCATGGTGGTGTATGAGTGCATGTGTGTGTGTGTGTGTGTGTGTGTGTGTGTGTGTGTGTGTGTGTGTGTGTGTGTGTGTGTGTGTGTGTGTGTGTGTGTGAATGTGTGTGTCAGGTTATTATTATAAAACTGATGTGGTTTCTAGCTTCCTTGCACCAGACTAACTCGTGTCAAATGGCCATACTAACTCCCTAACTTGTCAACCCCTTACCAAAATGTGAGACGCATTGTGTGATAAGTGAACAAAATATGTGACACAAGATCAAATGTGATACTACAAGCAAGTGCAAAACACAGTAAAAGCAAATGGAGCAATGAGTTTTATTTTTTGCAGCTTATGGAGCTTCATATAACCTGTGATGATGCCCAACTGTGTTTTTCTCCCTTTTCCACAAGTTTGGGGCATTCGGCAGTTTGTAGATATGTAGGTGTTGGAGCTTGTCTGCATGTGGGGGGGTGCTACAGGAGTTTGCTCCAGCAGAAAAAGTGTATGTTTTATGACCATCAGAGTGCCCGTTTTCAATTGTGACCTCCAAAGGTTTCAGAAATTTTGGGTTGATTAATTGTGCATCCATTGCACAAGATCACAATTATAAATCCTATAAATTATATTGAATTTGTGCTTCTAAATTTCATTACAGCTATGGAAAATTGGCATTCAACAGAAGCACGGATGAGTTTAAAGGGCAATAAAATTACTATCACACCTCATAATGTGGCACTTGAAAGCAGTATCCGTAATTTGTTTTACTTTTCTTCTTACTCTCAGTGGAACGATTCATACTTAGAAATGTTAGCGAGCTGGATAAGATGATCAATGATGAAAAAGTATGGCGGGTTAGTTCATTAACAGTTTATCTGCTGTTTTTGTGATGAGGTAAAGGGCACAATATGAGAAAAGTTCACCAGGCATTACTCTGTGACTGGTGCAAAAACTGAAATAGAAAACGTCTTTGGAGATGTGTGTGATCTGCAGCCTGTACTCCAACTGCTATCCAATTCTGTTCTTACCAGTTTGAGTGGCGCTTCAATTTCCTCACAAGTTTTGCCAGAAAGCTACAAGAAATAGCTATTTACCTTAAATACGCCTTGCTAAGATCCCTAAAATCTCAAGACATTTGCTATTTTTCATATGTTTTGCAGGATGCAAGCTCCCAAATAAGGTGTAAGGAAATATGAAGGAAAGCAAATGGTTTTGTGTTTGTGTGTGTGTGTGTGTGTGTGTGTGTGTGTGTGTGTGTGTGTGTGTGTGTGTGTGTGTGTGTGTATATGTTCTGGTTGAGTTTGAGTTGGAAGTCACACTACCTCTGCATTCCAGAAACTCAACCAGGCATTGGGTAGACCTCTGCACTATCCAGTTCTGGCTACAATCAAGAATTTATTGTACAGGTAAATAGTCACATAGAGACAATTGTATAGAACAGGTGGTGCGGGGGATTTTCTTATCTAGGCTTCTTCAAAGGGAGAAGTACATTGGTAGTGTATCTCATTCACAGACTTCAACTAAGACAAGAATTCTATTATCCCATTCAACTTTAAAAAAAGGAATTTTTGGGCATAATTTGGGCTATACAAAAGATTATGACCTACATGGATGGTAGAAAATTCACTGCATTTACAAATCACAATCCTTTTGGCTTTACAGGGACAGTGGTTAAAATACTGAGATACACAGATGGAGCTTTGATTACAGTTCCACAACATTACAATCCAGGATAGGAATGGTGGCAGTAATACAAATGCAGGCAGTGTGTCAAGACAAGTGACTTGATAGTGTTCCAAAGGGATGCACAAACTGCCTAAATAATTCAATGTGAAAGTGGAGGCAAGAAAAGGAAGAAGGGTGTAAGACTTTCAAAAACAGGGGGTCATTAAGTTACTTTTAAGATGGGCAAACCATATTAGACAACTGTAAACATGAGGGCTGAAAGAGGGACTCATGGAAAAAATTT
>NW_025059641.1:0-5309 GCF_019279795.1 Protopterus annectens
GGCATAGGCACACTAGTTTGGTTGTACATTGTCCCGTTTCTGTTAAGAGGGCAAGTAAGTAGTTTTAAGTTTTGGAAAGGGTTAGTTATTGGTTTTCTATGTGTACAGGTCTATGGTTTAAGATTTAGTATGTTGAAATTCAGCAGTGTAAGCTGTCAGTCAAATGAAAGTCAGTCAAATGAGTTTTACTTCAAGTGAAGTATACCTATAAATATATATATATATATCTATACACACACACACACGCACACTCACTCACACACACACACACACACACACACACACACACACACACACACACACACATATATATATATATATATATATATATATATATATATATATATATATATATATATATATATATACACATATATATATGTATATAAAATAGTCACTTTCATCCAAAGACTTTATCAGAAATAAAACCTCTTTCTTTGCCGATATATTTTATAATGAAAAATCATTAAAACTACCACTCATACAACCAATTTTGTTAAACAATCTAGTTAAGAACATTTCATCTTAATTAACATTTCCTTAAATGGTCAATTTCCTGTCAGCTAAAAACACTTTATGTTTACAGTATCATTCAGGCTGGATGGGAGATCAGCTGGTAACCTGATCTGCCACTCAGATTCTCTTTTTTTCTACCTGATTTTTAAAATTTCCACCCCTCTTGTCCTCCTTAACCAGTTCTAAAACAGCAAAAATTAAATTTTTATGTAGCATATATAATTTCTGATGAAGCCTTTGTATGAAAGCAATTATTGATGTTTTCAGCCCTATATTCTATTCCGTTCTGCTGATTCAAATGGTATGTCTTCATTCAGGAGTACTTCATGTTCTAAAGATGAGTAAGAGGTCTATTTCTGATCAGTCCCTGATTCAACATGAATACTTTTTGCATTTCAGATGTTAAGAGACTCTCATGTGCTTGCAGTATCAGTTGGATGCAACCATTTCAAGTTGTAACAGTTATTGTGCCTTCTTGTAGCTTTTCCAGCTCACCCCAAGATTTCAGCCGCATGTTGCATGCTTTTTTCTCTGTCAATAACTGTAATAGTTTGACCTATTTTAAGATGAGGGCTGCAACCTCATAGCAGCACTAGTAACTGCCTGACTCCATCATCACCAATGTCAGCCTTATTCTCTTCTAAATTCTCCATCTGATCTTTGCTTCCTTTTCCTGAGTTCTTTGGCATCATTTCTGGTAATTCTCTCTCCTTGTCATTGTCATTTGTTATTAATGTATTGGTCCTGTTCTTCAGTCTTACCTTTATACAGCCCAAAGAGATAAACCCTTACTCAAATACCACCGCACCTTACAAAAACCACAGCTGCATCATGGCCAGTGATAACTATGGGTCTATTCCACTTTCTGTAGTCAGAGCTATTGAAGTATACATTTTCTCTCATTTCAATTATTTAATTTACATTATAGTTATTTCTGTAGTGGTTTGCAAATTATAACTGAACATTTAGCCTCAGGAAATTCTTTCCTTTATGACTCATGTAATGCTAAAATATGCTCCTCCTCCCATGTCAATGCCTTTGTGATCCATCTATTCTACAGCCGGCAGTTAATTGGTAAGAACAGAGAGGGAGATTTGAGTTTTGACCCAACGTAAGCTAATTTGGACTGTAGAACCAGACATTCTGTTTAGTAATTTTTGAGATCGTTCCTTGTTGTAATGCAATTTCTTAATCACATTCAATTCTAGCTATTACTTTTAACATTATTTTTCTTAGCAACTGATTGTGTCTTTCTAGAAATCCATTTCTACAAAGAATATATGCTGACACCATAATGGTTTTAATATTGGGGTTCTCTACTACATCTCTAATTATATCATTACTGAATTCTCCACCATTGTCACTGAGTAATTTCTGAAGTGGGCCATCCAGCCATGAATAAATTTCTTTAAAATTTCAGATGGAGTCTAAATCTCAAAATGCACGCACTTGAGGCCCTTCTCAGTATGGAGAACATCGATGTCTGTGCTGTGACAGAAACCTGGTTCAAGGCTCCTGAGAGCACCCCAGCGCTATCAGGTTTTACCTCATATCATGCGTTCCGGCCCCAAAATCTGGACAATACCAAGAAAGGAGGGGGGGTATCCATATTCATCAAGGACACCCACACCTCAAGATTGGTGGCAACGCCCACGATGCATCTGAGACCATCCAGGTGCAATTAACCATAGGCAAGACTGCTCTGCAGAATTGTAGCATGTTACAGGTCACCCTCCTGACTCAGGAACCCTCACATGGCCTACCTGAAAACACTAGAGGGGACAAATGTATCACCAAACACCATCATACTAGAACGACTTCCAATTACCCTAATATAGACTGGGAACACTTTCTCAAGCCCAAACACCCCTAGCCCAAAGTTCCTGGAATTCACTTAAACTCAAATGCCATGGAACAGCTAGTCCCACCATCCCACAAGAGGAGATAACATACTTGATCCTCATCATCCACGAACATGGGAGACACTGTGTTCAACACGGAGGTGTACCCCCTCACTGGTGAGATCATGGACCACAAACTAATCTAGCTGGAGGTCCTCATCCCACCCCACCTGAAATAAAAAAGACCGCAGTTAAGAACTTCTCAAAAGCAGGCTTCACACTTCCTAGAAGACTAGTGTGGTCTCACTTTGGAGCCCCGAGGCACGGTGGAGAAAACAGTACTCAGGCAAGCTGAATCACTTACAAATGCCTTCTACCTGCCAGCACCTGCCAGGGCTGCATGGATAAGGCATTCCCAAGCAAAACAAAGACTCTCTGTACTGAGAATGGCAAATCCCAGTCTGGTGGACCCCAGCCATAAACAAACTCTACAACAAAGGAGGAAGCTACTACAAGATGAGAGCAAAATCCTTAAAGGTAAGACTTACCCTTGATCACTGCCAAAGTAAAAACTAAGGCTCTCATAAAATCATCCAAAGAGCAAATTTCGAGAGAAAAATGGCTAAAGACTCAAAAAGAGACAATCCATAAGGCCTTCTTTAGCTATGTTAGAAACCTAGGGAGGAAACTCCCAGATATGCTCAGAACTAGTTCAAGAATGATGTGAAGATTTCACAGATCCTACAGACATTGCCAACATACTGGCTGACAGGTTCAGTGCAAACTTCTCCCCTCCCCCAAAGGAGAGATATCTATGCCAAGCGATTGCAGCCCACCCCAAACATCTCAGCTGTGAAGTGAGAACTGCTCTCTCCCAAAGCAAAAACACACAGCATCCATGGGACACAGTGACTGGTGGGCATCCCCGGCCTGGCCTGTGCTCCATGGCAAAACTCAATGAGGTGGAAACCCACAGCTAGGACAGCTGTTTAATCCAAGTCTTACCTCTGGATGCACGTACCCAGGGTGGGCTTGCTGCAACTGTGGTACCACTTCACCCAAAGGCTGGTGCCTCCGCTTGACCCTGGAGTGCACTGGCCCCATTGGCTTGACAAGCCTTATCTACAAAGCCATGTGGAGGATCATAATGAGACCCTCATAAATAAAGACATAGGGCAGAATTTGCAGACTTTGGATCCAACCCAGTTTGGCTTTGTCAAAGGCAGATCATGCCTTTTAAACTTGGTTGACTTTTGAAACAGTCACCAAAAGCCATTGATAGAGGGAAAGGCAGTCCATACAGCCTACCGATCTGGCTAAGGCCTTGATACAATACCCCAATTGGGTATCATTTAGAAAAACTCATCCAAGCTTAAATGTCCAACCCATACATCACAAGATGGGTTTTGCAAACTGGCTAGTGACCAAGGACCACAGGGTCAGAGTTGCTGGCGCCATGTCAGACTCAAAGGCCTGTCACAGAATTGAGATTGTCCCACAGGGTATCAGTCCTGGAGCCCACTCTTGTTTGGCATCCTACTTTTCCGAAGTACAAGCAAACACAGGAGGTTATAGCTGACAAAGTTTGCAAGATGACTGCAGAGCTAGGAAACCATAGTAGAAAACATCTGTACTTGATAGATATCCTTCAGAAGGGGTCTCACAGAAGCAGGATAACTTGGTGCCAGAGCCACTGACCTAAGTTAAATGCCAAAATGCATAAGTCATACCCTTGGGGAAAAACAAGAGTTACCTAGCTACCAAATGGGGTGGCAATCCACTGAGCACAGAAGAAGTTATCAGGGACCTGGGGACCCAGGTTGATAGTAGTCTGTCATTGACACCCATGTAGCTAAAGTAGTCAGGAAGACCTTCTACATTTACCCACACCTTATCATGAAGGATTCTCATCTAGATCCAAGGAGGTCATGAGTCTCCCTTTACTCATCACTCATCAGATAATGATTGGTGCAATGCCCCATTCAGATGTAGCCTGACCAGAAGGCACTTGCAGCAGCTGGAGAGGCCACAAAGTTCCTCACCAAAGGGATAAAGGGGTCTCAAAAATCCTGTCGTGATATGCTGCCAGAGCTAGAAAGAACTCAGCTCTATTCAGTGGCTTACCCACGCTGCTCAGAGGTGACCTTTGCCTAACATACAAGAGCCATGTCAGAGCAGATTTGATGAATATGCTTCACCTCAAAATCTAGATCCATCAGAGCCACAGAGTGGGAGACTTAGAAACCTCGACCATGACTGTGTGGGGCGTGCTGGAGGGATAGATTCATCACCCAAAGACTCCCTATGCTGTAGAACAAAATCCAGTACATGTGAGGCAGAGCTGCTTTAGCCTTGTTCAGAAATGCCGGCCAATGGACAGGATAAGATATACCCCAGGGATTACCTCAGTGTCCTTTTTCTTTCGACAGAGGCACAGCAAAATAATGGGTATAGTTCCCCATACTAAGGGGGTGGCGTAAGCCACAAAACGATGGGCTAGGCTTGTAAATGCCCTCGGGCAGATAGCCTAGTATGAACCTATGAACCTATGAACCTATGAACTTATGACACTGAAATATTGAAATTGATAGATGATATAAAGCTATCAAATGCCAGGTTTGAGTTCCCAAAAGTCCATAACAGCTGTTTCATTGTACTGAGGGGTACCAATAACAGGCCTTGGTTTAGGTCTGTTACACACCAGGCAAATCTTATAAGTATAAATAGGATTTTGCAATATAAAAATACATTCATGGTCTTTGTTTCATGAACTTTAAAGGAGTTTCAACAATCCTGCACAGAAGTTGGCCCAAACTAAAGAGAAAGTTTCTTTAGAATGTTGGGTATTTCCTCCTTGGCCATATTCTCTGACACTGTGAGGACCTTGTTCTTAGAGTGACTCTTGTTAATATATTTTTCTAAAATGTTGCCACAATAATGTCCAAAAGGTTT
>NW_025059642.1:0-5659 GCF_019279795.1 Protopterus annectens
CAAATTCAGTTAATATTTTGCAGATATGTTCACTTTACACTGTTAAAGAAATGGCTAACTAAGGTTCTTTCCTACCTCCCTCCTGCACATTCCTGCCCTGCTTTCCATTTGTTCTTCTCCCTGTGTCCTCTCCATTTCCCACTGTCCTATCTTCCCCATTTCTTTTCTTTAATACATTATTGAGAGATGGTGCACATTGTGCCCCATCTCGCAGCAATGGTAATGTGAAAATAGTTAAAAGGAATACATACAGCTATATTCAAACCCAGTACCAGTAGGCCCCAAAAAGGAATGCATCACTGCATTAAGTGCATTAACATGTGCTGCCACAGAGTCAATTAAGTAACAGGTGTATTACAGAGAGTCAATACTAACCGTCAGATTTTGTTCTTCCCCTTTCTTGCTCCCCATTTCACCACTTTCCTACTCCACTTTAACACCTTTAATTTGGTCAAAACAATACAATCACACACAACACACAGAAAAAGCAATGGATCCTTTCACTTTGTGGGCTATATGTTTATAAGGAGGTGCGCATCTTGCACCAATGTGCAGTGATGGTGAGCGGCGGCAAAATGCAGCAACACATCTCATATAAACAATTCATGTCATAGCATTATCACTCTGTAATGAAAAGTACTTTAAAGTATTACATGCACCTGTATTTGAACCCAGTATTGTCAGGGCCAAAAAGGAATGTATCAATACATTAGCACGTCCTGCCACAGAGTCAGTTAAACAGCAGGTGTATATCATAGATTCAGTACTAGCTGTCAGGCTTTAGCAATGTGTCTCACATTTGTGCACTGCTTACCTATGGGGAAACGTGTATCTTGCCTGTCTATGCACTTTGTTAACCATCACGCAAACCCGCTGCTCACTGTCCTATGGAAATGTTTATATTATGCTGTATTACTGCTGTTTACTGTCCATTTCCTGTGTATGGCATGAAATTACATGTGTAAACATTACAAACTGAGGGCCCTGTCTAACAATATGTCACATATTTACAATATATCTATTTGTTGCCACCCCCCCAAGCACTGCAAACCTGGTGTCTCTGTACTTTTTCCACACATATATCAACAAACCTGGTGTCTCTGTACTTTTTCCACACATATATAAACCACAGTGCAAAATGTAATATCAAATGTTATCTTTTATGCAATGCACATCAGTCTGGTAACATTCAGAACTACAACTATTGAATTATATGCCTAAAAACACTTATCTGCAAGGCTAGTGAAGGAATCAACATGGACCATATCCACAGGGACATAGGTGACCTACAACACACTTGACCCAACTCATTTTGTTTTTGTCAAGGGTAGATCTTGCTTATTGAACCTTGTGGACGTCTTGGATACTGACTCCACACACCTGGGTGAGGGATAACAGGACATTCCACCTATGTTGACTTATCCAAAGCCTTTGACACTATCCCAAATTCATGTGTCATAGTGAAGATCTCCCATGTGGAAATTAAGCTATACAGTAGTACAGGGGTAGGCAACTGGCTTACTGACATAACTCATAGTCTTAAAGTTGGGGATTGCACCTCCAGCAATAGCCAATTACCATTAAAATTCCACAAGAGTCTGTGCTGGGCCCTCAGCTGTTTGTAAAGTACTTCCCTGAAGCACAGGCTATGGTAGATGGCCTGTGGCTTACCAAGCTTGCAGATGACTGGTAACTAGATGCAATAATACAGAGGTTCCCCAATGATGGTAACATTATGGAAGGAGCTGCCACACGAAAATGACTGCTGCCAAAGTCATGGACTGAACATCCTTCCGGTGTTCATCCCTAAACTTCACCTGTGTGTCCCCAGTCAATAAACACACCTTATATGACTATTTCTACCCTTACAGATCATTGACACAACTTGTACAGACTGCCTGGAATGGCATTCTACAATACTCAGCACTATATACACTGTTCTGTCCTGTGCCTGCATCACGTACATTAATATATGAAAACCCTGGTGGTCTGTGTGGCATTCTGTACAATCCCACTAACTCAATATGCTGGAGTGTACACATACAGTTTCCTGTCCTGTCCCCACAACATAATACATTAATATATGAAAAACCCTGGTGGTCCGTGTGGCTTTCCTTGCAAATTCCGCTAACTCACTTTGCTATCTGTTACTAAGTTTGCTATCCATGTTGATTTGCATGGTTTCCCGGTTGCCATAAAACCCTGCTTACTTATGTTTCAAGGAGAGCTGCAGCATTAATATTCATTAAGTGCTGCTTCTCACTGCAGAAACACGTAAACTCCATGTAGGCTTCACACGAAGCCTAAACATATATATATATATATATATATATATATATATATAACCCACAATCAATCCAGCACTCCAAAAAGATAAATACAATCCGCCAAGATGTACAGAAGTTTATTAGCAACCCTACCAACAAAACACCGCGGCCGGCTCTCACAGCCGCCCCTCAGTGTGTGTATCGTTATACAGCAAGGACCGGATTTAAAGAAGCAAATACTCAAGGCCATAGCCAAACTAAAAGTTACGCTTGCCTTTGGAGTTGTCAATAGATTTCACATATCATTAAGGTAAAACCAACTGACAACGCACCATATACATTATAAATATTTGCAAAATACATTTCCTAATGAATCTCAAGTTATTCACACTGTATATGATACTGTTGCAAGCATTCCAAACTTTATATTACATTAAAATTAGTTAAATAACCAGAAACACCAAACACAGAACCCCTCACTAATATGACTAAAGAACAGAAAAATTAACTACATGTGGTCAAACAATAATTCAATATACTTAATCCCCAAAGAACCACCACCTAAATCTCATAACTTATTTTATCTAATGCCCCTCAGAAACAATTTATTACAAAAGCCCAAAACACATTTCCTCAGTAATGATTATTAATACACATATGTTATGAATAAAAAACATATGCATATATAAATAAGTAAACATATGTAATATGTAGTATTACACATGTAATATCTCCTGGTTGTTTTATATGGTGGTTTGCCAGTGTGGCTGCTTATCTAGGACAGACCTCCTGTATATTTAAAACAGAGAATAGCCCTTTCATATTAGCTTACATAAAATGTCAGCTTAACTAGAAATGCTCTGTATAAACATAAATTGGTACATAATACAGCACACTATATATTTATAGGGCTTGATATGGTGGTTATGCACAACACTAATGATCATCATAGACATCAAATACTAACAAAGAAGGAAAGAAGATGGATTGTTAATTTGGGGGCTTTGTTTAAACCAGGTTTAAATGATCATTGGTAAACAACTATAAGTATTAACAAAAACATATGGTATGTAGGGAGGAAGGGTGTATTTATACACTCTGCCTTTGAGGTTAACTACATATGAAGATTTATAAAAAAAAAAAAAAAAAAAAAATTATGTTTACTTATTTATATATGCATATGTTTTTTATTCATAACATATGTGTATTAATAATCATTACTGAGGAAATGTGTTTTGACTTTTTGTAATAAATTGTTTCTGAGGGGCATTAGATAAAATTAGAAGTTATGAGATTAGGTGGTGGTTCTTTGGGGATTAAGTATATTGAATTATTGTTTGACCACATGTAGTTAATTTTTCTGTTCTTTAGTCATATTAGTGAGGGTTCTGTGTTTGCATTGTTTCTGGTTATTTAACAAATTTTTTAAATGTAAATGTAAAGTTTGGAATGTTTTTTGCAACAGTATCATATACAGTGTGAATAGCAGGATTTCATTGGGAAAAGTATTTTGCAAGTATTTATAATGTATATGGTGCGTTGTCAGTTTCGGTTTTTATGGCTTTAATGATATGTGGAGAATCGTATTGACAACCCAAAGGCAAGCGTAACTTTTAGTTTTGTGGCTATGTAATTTCAGGTATTTTGCATCTTTAAATCCGGGTCGCTTGCTGCACATAACGATACACACTGAGGACACTGTAGAGTGAAACCCGGCCACCGGGTCTGTGTTTTGGTTACGGTTGCCTAATAAACTTCTGTACATCTTGGCTTGGATTGTATTTATCTTTTGGAGTGCTGGATTGATTGTGGGTTACGTGGTCTATTTGTATTCGCAAGGTAACCATCTTGTTCGCGTGCACCTCATCGTTGTGTTGGATATATATACATATATATATATATACTACTCAAACCTCCCTTGCTTTCGATAACCTCCTTAACTTATTCTCAATCCAAACAAGGCTAAACTGCTACTCTTTCTTCCAAAAACCTTCACCATATCAAATCATCCTTCACTATCGGTCTCCTAATAATACCCCCATACAGGTAGACAATACCACAAAATTTCTGGTCACCATTGATGACCGCCAAGAACGATTTACATATCAGCGAACGCATTAGAAAACATATCGAAGCTGGGGTTGCACAATACGATAACAAAGTTTCTTAATAATGAAACGTTAACTAACTAACTTATGTACGCATCTTACCCACCTTATAGTTCTCCATTAAATTTTAAACTAGCCTCAACAGTAGTGGACTATTAGCCGGCTTGACAACACAACAGATTGCCAGATTTGCTGCACAGAATATATATAAGTCCATCACTGTCTCTCTTTTGAAAGACTACACACTGGCTTGAACTACCCAACCTTCTCCTACTTACTCCAGACTTTCGGATCATTCATTCAATTCTCCTATTCCTCTTATTGTAACTCTGTACCTCTAATCTCCATACTACACACCCCAACAAGAGATCTGTCTGTAGTTCCGGAACAGGGAAGCTATTACAATTCACAAACCTAAACTAAAATAGTACCAATTCTGAACATCCTGTAGACTTTATAATCTACCAAATCGGACCTTTCAACAACAAAAAACAATTCAAAACAGTCATAAACAATACCTACAAAACTAAATGGATATGTCAGTGTAACCATCCCCCATAAACCTGTCTCCCTCTAGCTCCTGTCTCCTAGCTCCCATCTCCTGTCCTCCCAGCAACTGTATTCTTCTTACCTCGACACCCTCCAGTTAATCACATGTAAATTTGTTTTTATACTTCTTTAACTTCATTTATGTAATAAGAGTTTATGAGTCTTGGATTATAATACACTTTTGAAAACATCTGTATATTACTGCTTTGTATGTGAATCATATGAACTCTCTTGGAGATTTTCTCCCTGAGCCTCTACTGAAAAAGGACTACTTGACAATCGACATTGATCTGTCGAATACCCAAAATAAATAAAATAAATACACACACACACACACACACACACACACACACACACACACACACGTTTTATATATATACTTATATATATATAGAAGAAGAAGAGAAACAGAGGAGATTATATGCATATATATATATATATATATACTGCCTCTCCTCTTACTCCTCCTATATATACACTACACACACACACACACACACACACACACACACACACACACACACACAATCCTTGTGAGTGTCCATCGTGGCAGCTGTGCGTAACACACACACGTACGCCCCACCACAATCACAAACTCATAGACATACACAGTTTCAATGAAACTGGTTAATAAAAATAATTTTAATCATACTTTATAATGATACAATACACTTAATCCACATAGTCTGTAGATGGAACATTCTGGGGCAATAGTGTGAACCAGAGTACTCTTGG
>NW_025059643.1:0-5160 GCF_019279795.1 Protopterus annectens
GGGGCCAAACCGGGGGGGGCGGGGGGGTTCAAAAAAAAAATTATAAAATTTATAATTAAAGCTTTAAAAATTAAAGTTTAACCAAAAGTAAAAAAAAGGGGGGGCTAAAAAAAAAAAAAGGTAGAAAATCTTCCCCTTTTTGATGCCCCCAAAAAAAAACTTGGGGTAAAAATGTTTTTTCTTATCCAAAAAGACCTGCTGCCTGACAACTATCTACTTGTTTCATGGGGAAAACATGATCAAAGTAAAAATGAAAGGCAAACAAGAAATAAGCTCAAGATACATTGCTTAAAAGGATTACTGTACAGGTTATGGATCACATGATTGGCATTTTGTTTAGGGGTAAAGCCTGCAGAGATGACTGGAAGTCTCCAAGTGTAATGAGACTCTTAAAATAATGTAATCCTGTCCTTTATTACAAATACTGGCATATGCATTTCAATACCCAAGGCTTATACATTATCTAGTTAAGTATTCTCTACATGGCAACAGAAATGCTTTCAATGTTGGCAATTCTTTAACAGTATGCTTATTAAAGCTTACTTGCATCTTGCAATCTCAGCCAAGCTTACCTGATGGTCATTAAAGTATTGCTACTTAAACACAGAGCAACGGGCACTTTGAGTAATAAGCATACATCAACAGTACAAAAATATGACAGAAACCAGACCATTCTGCAAAATCAAGGACAGATGAAAAGCCACTGTAGTACTTGTGTCTACCTTGGATGGGGGATACTCTGCACATTTACACTGCATAACTACTCCTTGCCTTGCTTCACATCCAGAGTCACTACATGGGGGGGTGAAAAAAGTATGTCACATTTGAAATGTCTCTGGCTGATTTGTGATGGCCCTGACACATTTGTCATACCTCTCAACCTCAGAGCAAGAAATCTAGACAAAGCCATACAAAGAAATGTGACAAAGGCCCAAAAATAAGGACAATTTTTAAAAGATTGCTCTTATAAACTTAGAAAGATAATAGAGGTCTTGCATTAGTATGAATTTTCTGAATGGTATGAAATCTGAAACTCAAATGTCTGTCATTATTTTCTAACTTCAGTCTTTAATGATTTGTCACTAATTTGCCAAAAAAACACAATTTTATGAAAAATGGACCAAAAATGTGATGTAAAATATAAATTAGCATCACAATTCAGCTGGGAACCTGTCAAAAAAGGGGACACTTTAATATTAGTACTGCTAACTTAAGCAGCTGACAAAATAAAAGAATCTACATGCATTTCTGAAAAAAAAGTAATCTAACTGATTATTACAGTTATTTCTTAATTATAAACCCTCCATGTTTTCTTCCAAAATTGCTTTTTTTGGAGGGATATTAGGGAAGAGCAACATTTTGAGCCAAAATCAGGGACAGTTGAGAGGTTTGGCTATGCCTAATTCTATAAAGCAATTTATTTGCATGTACCTCTCAACCTGTTAATGCAATAAATCTGGACAAGGCCAAATATATTGGGGGAACATATAAACAGTACAAAAAATTGCTCTTGTATAAACTGAGACAGTTGATAGAACAGGTCTTACTTTAGCATGCATTTTTCTGAAGGTTATGAAGTCTGAAACTCAGTGTGTCATTATTTACTGACTTAATTCCTAAATGATTTGCCAGAAAACCACAAATTTTATGAGGAACAAACCAAAAATAAGAAGCAAAAATCTATTCATTCTTTGAAAATCTGGACAGTTGGGAGGTATAGTCCAGCTGGGGCTGTCTAAGTTTGCGCCCTTCCCCTCACAAAACCATGGAAAAGGAGCCTCCCTGCAGCCATTCCAATGATCCATTACTTGGCTATTTTACTCCATTTACCATAAACACTAATGTGCATACTGATTTACTTCTATGATGATTTGAACTTCATTTGAAAGTTTTATTTTGCATTTTACAGCACAAACACTAAGACATCTGCTAAACAAACTTGGCATTAAAACTTCTCTGCCTTGAAACTCACATTCATTGAAACAACATTGAAACCCACATTCAAAGAAAATACATTTTACCAGTGGCAGATAAAGATTAATTCTGGGCTGTTTTCAAATCATAGGCCCCTTGCATATGAAACATACATGTGCTCTTTGATACACCTTCCTATTGCTTTGAACATTTTTCCAGTAAACAATGAAACAAAACGCCTGCACCAATGACAAAACTGCCCAATTCAGAACATTTCCATCATAAAAGTCTACTCAAACTTCTACAGTCCACTATTATCAGTAAATATGCACAATTCTACAGTCCACCATTATCAGTAAATATGCACAATTTTGAAGTAGTAAAAGTCATCTAAATAATTCCCATTAAATAAATCTGTTTAAGAGGTTGCTGCTAGCAAACACCTTTATATTTCATGGTTTCATCAAAAATAAAGTGTCTGATGCCCCCGAGGAATAAATTGCCTAAATTACATTAAAAATAAGTAGTAATATTGCAATAGGAAATGGATGGCAAACTGATAACAGGCTCATAGTTAGTATCTTAACTTTCAGGGGGCATTCACCCTTAGGGGGTAGAACCAACAACCTTCTGCATCAAAAGCAAGTACACAACCTGTTGTGCTATTAAAAAGTGGGTGATTTTGCATAATCAGCACTAAACTTCTTCCCCTGCAGCTCTCAGCTCCTTGTAAAATCTACTCAATACTCAACTGCATCTCAACCCGCACAAGAAACCTGGAAAAAACCAAATTTATTGGGGTGGGTCAAAAGCAAAACCAGGGACACATTAAACATTGCTTGTATAATCTTGGAAAGTGCTAGAATAAAATGCTGTGTTACCACCATACATTTTACTGCCAAGGTCCCTGTGCAAAAGAGGGAAAAACATACCACTATGCCAAATCACCTGCTTTGTGAAAGAAAAATGCTGTGTTACCACCATACATTTTACTGCCAAGGTCCCTGTGCAAAACAGTCAAGCAACATACCACTCCAAATCAGCTGCTTTGTGAAAGAGGAAGACTGAAACTTAAATGGCTATCATTTAATGAATTCAGTTCTCACCATAGCTGTCAACCTCTTAGCACAAAACACCTGGAAAAACCCCAGTAATGAGGGAATACAGCCCTCAAACATATTCAGTGAATTCAGTTCTTGCCATAGCTGTCAACCTTAGCACAAAAAACCTGGACAAAGCCAATAACAGGGTAATACAGTCCCAAAAATAAGGACAAATTTCAAATAGTCATCTTATAAACTTAGAAAATTGCTATAATAAAAGGTTGTGTTACTATATATTTATTGCTAGAATAAAAAGTTGTTTTACTATGTATTTTCTGAAGAATATGAAGTCTGAAATTCAAATGCCTGTCAATTTTACTTCTGACAGAACAAAAACAATTTTCAGCAGAGGCCCAGGGAGAAATACTGTCTTTGTAAAATGGCAGGACACCAGAGCAAATCCACACAAACACAGGGATAAGATGCAGACCCCACACAGAAGGCACCCCAGCCAAGAATCAAACCAGAAAACCTATAGCTGTGAGGCAACAATACTGCCACTGCACTGCACCATAAATATGTAAGGAATTAAACATTCAGAAACCTGAAGTCTGAAATTCAAATGCCTGTCAATTTTATTTAACATTTGTTAATCAGGACAGTCTGACTTGGAACAAAAACAATTTTCAGCAGAGGCCCAGGGAGAAATAATGCAGACATGTCTTTGTAACATGGGAGGACACAAAAGCAAACCCACACAAACACAGGGAGAAGATACAGCCCCCACAAAGAAGGCACCCCAGCCAAGAATCAAACCTGAGAACCTGCAGCTGTGAGGCAACAATGCTACCCCCACCATCAAATATAAAGCAGAAATTTACAAACCACAGATATTATGAGGCGATCAGATCAAATATGAGGCAAAATCTGAAATTTGTTTTACAAATGGTGGTGGGTAGGGAATTCAGGTCTTTAACAGCTGCATACAACGTACAGGGTTCAAGCCTGAGGTATTCCCTACCACACCACCATGAGTCTCCACCAGTATATTGCACCTGGGGTACACACACACACACACACACACACACACACACACACACACACACACACACACACTCCCCTTGTAGCAAACCATACATCCATCCAAATCCCTGTCCACACACTTACCTGTAGTAGATCTTGTAGCAAACCACTCCAAATTCCTGTCCATAAAACCCCCATAAATCCAAATCCCCAAGCTACGAAACCCCCAAATACAGACCCTGCCCGTCGCGAGATCTTCCCCTGATGAGACTGCAGCAAACTCCAGACTGCTGATGTCGCAGTCTGACCCTGACGTGTTTTCCCAGTGAGTTCCAGGACTTCTGGGAGCTCCGTTCTTCATGTTTCCCAGTCAGGACTGCTGCTGAGACACTCCTCTCCAGACTGTCTCAGCAGCAGTCCGGACTAGTGCGCATGTGCGAAAGTCCGTGATTTTTTAAATTTTTTTTATCTTTTTATTTTATTACTTTTTCTTTATTTTACAGTTGAGGGGGCTGCAGTCCGGCAGTCCAATAGCATGGGCCACCCCTGGTTAGATGGAGAACTGCACCATTTGCAGATTTCAATAAGGTCTACTAATAGCAGATGGTTTATTTTGGAATAATCACAAAATGCTGATTTTTTTTCTGGGTTTCAAAGTGTATTTTAAGGGACAATGTTACTACTAAACAGATGGAGTTTACTAAGAAAGCAGTAACATTTGGATAGCAGAGGAAGTAGAGGCCTCTGTAAGGATAAAGTCAAAATGATCATCACCCCCTGGTTAAAATGGAAACAGTTTGATAAAAGAAAACTAATAATAAAATTAAGGAATCTTTAAGAGTATTTCCTGCTAAATGTATAGGTATCCCAGTTTCGGGGTAGTTAGTCACCTGCACTGTGTATTTGTTTAATGGTGATCTTTTTTGATCTGATTATACACTCAACAATGCTTAGAATAAAAATAACTGAATATTCAAGACTCTGTACTGCAGACTCAAAAGCAAACAAAATCATAGCACTCCAGCTAAAACAGTTTATCCCTGCTGCAGTATCCTAAGCTATATGTGTAGAAGGATGAGGGTTCAGGTACCCCTAGAGAATGGTGCTAACAAAGCCTGTCCTTGATCTGGAGAAAGTCTAAAAGGGGGTTTTTTTTTAAAAGGGTGCTTTGTTTTTGAAA
>NW_025059644.1:0-5957 GCF_019279795.1 Protopterus annectens
AACCATAACAAAGAAAGGGGGAAACCAGAGATAGACTCAGTTTGCCTCCCACACAACCACCAACCTGCTCAAGAGTGGCACACCACTCTAGTTTGGAGGGTGGACTCCTTCTTTCAGCTGGAATTGGATGTTTCTTCCACCTCTTCGATGTACAAAGTTCTACTAGATCAGAGAGGGACAGCCAAAGGTAATTTGATAGCTCTAGACTGGCCAAGGTTATTGGTACCCGCTACTTGAGGCGCATGTTCCTCGGACGCGATTCATGGGTAGTCTACCTCTATGTCTTTTGCACTTCTAAGCGATGGAACAACTACAAGACCCTGTTATCCAGAACTTCTAAAACACTGCAGCTAACTGCTTGGAAATTCTGCATAAAACAAAACCAACTTGATTTATTCTGTAGAGGGTTAAGGACATTATCCTGGAGGCTCTGCCAGACCCTCCACAAAGGAAAACATAATCAAGCCAAATGGAAGTAAGATTCACTCATTTTGGAGTGCAGAAAAGGGAGAAAATGTCACACTAGCATGACCTAGCACACATCCTGGAATACTTAACTTCAGAACTGTTCCACAATGGCCTGTCCTATTCTTCCAGTAAGATAACATGCATCAGCAATTTCAGCAGAGTACAACATGTGGATCCTCTCCTGTCTTCTCCTCATCCTCTCCTCAGACAATTTTTTGAGAGGGATCAAAATGTAAAAGCCTCCAAAGAGGGACGTAATGTAAAGCCTCCACAGTCCACTTTGCTCTGCATGGGGACTCTCAATTTTGTGCTAGAAAAATTAACACTTCCCCTTTTCTCAAGACCAGCAGCAACAGCAGACTTACAGTTCTTATCTTGGAAAACTGCCTTCCTGTAGCAATCACTTCAGCAAGAAGTGGTATCTGGAGTTACAAGGCATTAATGGTTAGTGCAGCCTTTCCTTATGTTCCATCTGAGGATAGTATAAGTGTCTCTGGGAGAACCAATCCTACCTTTTTATGCCAAAGGTGGTATCCAGGGTATCCTTGAACCAAGCCATAGCATTTTATCATCTACATTCTTCCCAACCCACAGAACAGGGAAAAAACTACTACACACACTTTGGATGTACACAGACAACTGCGCTACTATCTGGACAGAACCAAGGCCAGCAGAAAAACTGACCAGCTTCTGGTAGCATATGCAACAGTGAGTGCAAGGAAAGCAATTTCAAAACAGACAGTCTCAAAATGGAGGGAAATTGCATCTGAGTTCTGCTACTCATTTCATGGAAAGACAACTCCTGAAAAATATCAGGCCTCACTCCATTAAGAGCTACAGCCACCACTACAGTATTTCTCTCACGAGGTAGAGTGGCTGCAAAGACATTTTAGAAGCTGCTACTTGGAGCTCCAAGTGCATACATTTGCCATGCATTATAATCTTCCTTTATACTCCAGATCCCGAGCAGGTTTTGCAAATGCAAGGTTTTACAAGGGATCTTATCCTACGCCATCATTATCTCAGTGCCTCCTCCCAGCTTTGGCATATGGTATTCTCAACCCATTTGTTGGTGACTAGCAGATACATCACTTCTTTGAGCTGACATAGTACAGTTTTGTACCTACCATGATATAGATGTCTCATAGGTATGCATCTGCAGTCAGGATTACCCACCCTCCTTCCCCCCTGCTGGTGACAAATTGCTTTAGGGTAATTTCCCCTCTTTTAGCTAGTTGGGGAATCTGTTATGGTGTATTTGTTTGTATGTATATATGTATATATATTTTGCTTTCTACTGTTTGGAATATCACATTTATCCAAATTTAGCCTTCCTAGAGGGCACCTGGCATACCTGGGGCAAGAAAACATGATGGGGAAAAATGGCTGTCTGCCTGGGATGCGCTATACCCCAGCAGCGCTGTGACGTCGGGTGTCAGTGATGATCAGCCGAGGCCAGACCCAGACTTTGGAATCCGGCCGAACGAAGAGACTTGCCTGAGGCAGGACAACCCATTTGTTATGACTGCAGATGCATACCTATCGGACATCTACATTTATGGTAGGTACAAAACTGTACTTTTCCCTGAACCAAATTAATATAGGGTATTGCAGGATTGATCTGGCAATAGAAGAATATTTACTGGACAACCGTATTACGGATGAGGTTTACACCTTCATCAGGAATGAATACCCTAGGTTGTCGAATATTGTTGGTATCCCAAAAATTCACAAATGTGTGTGGTAGAGACCCCCGTTCTAGATTCTCCCTTAGGATCTATTTGGCTCTAAATCGTCAAAACATTCAACATTGGGAGCTACTATTGATCACTTTGGTGTAAACATGTAGCTTATAACAATGTTCCCCATCTCACTAAGGATTCTTGGGATTTTCTCTGGGTAGCTGCACATCTGGATAAGTGGTCTGCTGATTCTCATATTTCTTACTATCGATGTCCAAAGATTTGTTTCTTGTATCCCTAGTACCATCAAACAACCTTGAATATTTGGCAATAGCCTCAGTGAATTTTCTGGGCCACCTGGAACAGAATTTCTCTATCTTATGGACATGATGGGAGCTAGCACTTGACCACAATTACACTTTAATTTCAGTCACAAGCGACATTTCGACAGACCGGGGTAATAGCCATGGGGCATCATGGGCATCATAAACCAATAATTCTTGATAGCAACCTTGTGATGTTTGAGTGGGAAAAGACTTTTGTTTTCCAAGTGAGTATTTCAAATACATTGCTCTATACACTCGCTATCTGGATGATTTATTTATCATTTGGAATGGACCAATGCCATACCTTGTTTTATTGCTTATTTAAACAACACAACTTCTTTTCTAAAGTTTACATATCAAACAGATAAGTTGGGTATATCTTATTTGGACACCTTTATTAGCAACACTGGTGACGGTTTTGCTTCTAAAATTTACAGAAAATCGACTTTCTCTAATGATTACATACAATATGGCAGCTGTCATCCTCCCCATATCTTTAAAAATGTGGTTAAAGGGCAATGCATCCGTGCTAAGCGTCCCAAATGTCTTCTACTAGGGATACCATGGAGGACCAAATTAACATCATTTCTGATATGTTCTCTTGTAGAGGTTATCCCAAAAATATGTTGGATCAGGTGACTAGTTATGTTAAGGAAAATTGGGGGAATTTGTATCCCCCTCTCCTGGGTAAGAAATTCATTGATAAGAAAAAGAAGGATATTGATAGTAGAAGGCATGTGTGTGTCATTGTTCCTTCTATACCAACTTGGTTGGGGGAGTTCTTAATAGACACTGGGATATGTTGACCATCTCAGACAGTATTGGTACATGTTTAGGTGATCGTCCTAGTTTTATATATAAAACCTTGTACAATTTAAAAAGAATTTTAGAAGGTGTCAAGAAGATAGACAACATGATGAACAACAAGGATCACACTTCCAAATGTGGCACTTGTAGTCAGTGCCAATTTGTTAATGAGAATAGGACTGTCATGCTTCAGAATATAACTAGAACAGTCTGTCATAGTAGGAGGGGGAATTGTAATACAAATAGAGTTGTTTACCTAGCTTCTTGTTCATGCTGTCATGCCTTCTACATTGGCAAGACAGAGAGGAAGTTTAAAACCAGTATATATGAACATTTGTATAAAATCAAAAAAAGGGATATGAAAAATGCATTAAGTAGACACATTAGTGACAAGGGTCAAGAGCATACATTTAAATTTGCCATCATTGATTCTATTGACACAGTTGCATGTGGGGGCAACTGGAAAGTTGGGTTGTCATGTTTAGAAAGCAAATGGCAGATGCTTTGTGATGATGTCCGCTTCACTTGGCCCAGCCTCAATGATAGCATTAGTATCAAACCATTTTTATTATTAGACCCGTGGCATAAGGTCTCGACATATAAGGATGGGCATTTTGTTACTATATTTGCGGTATACATACCATATACAATTGCATGGTATACATATTTGTATTTGGTTTCAGTGTGTATCACATCGACTTGGAGGTTTTGATATGTTATTCTTTATAAATACTCATGTATTGTTATAATGGGTTACATGCACTGGCTTCAGTGTTATTTCATGATGTAGTTCAGAGATTTCATATTAATATATATTTATTGTTATATGAAAAAGATAGTTTTATACATATTATGTCCTTTTGGTATTGCACCTGATTTTTAATCAACATTTTTAATTATTTTGATTTTTTAATCTTATTTATAACCATCACTTTGATAGCATTTGGCGCCAAACAGGCTATATAAAGATGTAATTGGTATTATTGACATATGTAGTTCTGATGAAATCTGCTTAGACAGATGAAAGCGCTAAACCAGATTTTATACTTTTGGAGTTTTGTTTTTTACTTGCATTAAACGGTTTACTTATCATCTCTTGGTGGGGATTTTGAACATTATTGGATCATTACTGTCTGAGGCTACTTGGACCTGTGGCTGGCTATTCACGTATTTTATTTATTTTAATTATTTAATTAATTCAGTTGTTATATTGATTACCGTTCGATTTTCATGGAAGTGGTTATAAAAGAGTTAACCACTTCAGTCAGGAAGTTGATGGTGTTCTTGACGCAAACCCAGGTGGATGCTGGGAGATCTTCTTAGGCAACGGTGACTGACTCGCAGGCCCAGTTCACATTGCATTCCATTCCAGGTTTAGACATTGAAGAAGATGGTGATGTTATTAACGGTGAAGGTATCCAGAGTGATGCTGGAGTCAATCAAACCTTGAGTGGGCATTCAATTCAACGCTGCCTGTTCCAGTACGTCGTACTTCTCGGTCTCGAAGGAGGAGGGAAGGGTTCTTTCAAGCGCCATCTTTAAAAGCAGTTGGAGCTTTTTGAAACTACATGCCGCGATGATCTCGGAGTTTTCAGTTATAACGATTTCTTTAAAATCATCAGCTCTGAAAACCGCAAAGCACCCAAAGGGCTCTAGAGTTGAATAAAGTGCCGAATGGGATCGAAAAAGGTTCTATAGCTTACAAGCAATTGGTGGATTTATATGACAAAATAGAAATTTTTGATATTATAATCAAGAACAACAAGAGTAAATTGGAGCTTCTTGAGAAAGAAATAGTAACTTTAAATGAAAGTATTACTAGTGATTTATTGTTTTTTTCAATATGCTAAACAATATAATGTGCTTAACAACATTGAAAAGTTTGTTGATAAGAATGTTAAAATCAAAATCAAAAAGCTATCTAGGGACCTCATGCACTACAAGAACAACATGGCATATAATTTTGGTTCTAATAACAGGGCAGTTTATAAATATGGCTCCAACAATGGACAGAATTATAATAACATGGAAAATATATGTGATTATGGTGACGAGCATGACTCTGGTGAATGCAATGATGAAGACCGAGGTTTTTTAGTAACATCTCTGGGTCCGAGGAGATATGAACGCATGAGGAACAAAATGGGGGGTGGTTCGGAGAACCAGTCGAACAGTTCACATTACAAATATCAACAAGGGAACAACAGTTCCAATACTAGAGGATGGTGGTACAACAACCAGAGGCGGAGATAATCCAGGGACTAGACTTTTGTTATAACAATGAAGCAATTGACATTAACAAACACGGTGACATATTTTTTAAGTTTTTTGGAATGTAATACTGACATTGTTGAATCTACAGTGTGTTTTGAAGGGGCTGATAACAGCATTTTATTAAGTGCACTATGTTTGAACAATGATGCAGCTAAATTTAAATATGGGGAAAAAGCCTTTTAACAAAAGCAAAAAAAAAGGCTTTTTTTTTTTTAAAAAATAATTAAATTTAATAATTTTTCAGGTTTTTTTTTTGGAAATAATTTTCCCCAAAATTGGATTTTTAAAA
The DNA here is from genome assembly GCF_019279795.1 of Protopterus annectens. Taxonomy (NCBI): domain Eukaryota; kingdom Metazoa; phylum Chordata; order Ceratodontiformes; family Protopteridae; genus Protopterus; species Protopterus annectens. The sequence goes on from NW_025059644.1 coordinate 5,847, forward strand.
ATTTTTGCCCCAAAAAAAAAAGGGGTTTAAAAAAAAAAAAATAAAAAAAAGTTAAAACCTTGGGGGGCAAAATTTTGTTTAACCAAAAAAAATTTTTGTGAAAAATTTAAA
>NW_025059645.1:0-5388 GCF_019279795.1 Protopterus annectens
TTCAAAGAAACCATGGGAGGGACATATGTGATTCCAAATAGCATGTAACAAAGTATATTAGATTTATTTTTTTTTTTTTTTGTATAAGTGTTTTGCATAGATATTTACCTGCACAAAGCAGACTCAAAGATTTTTTTTTTTCCTCAGGTAGACTAAATTGTTGGAGAGTGTGATGGGGGAAGAAAAGAGGTAGCTAGGAACATATTCTTTGGGGTGTGGGTTGACAGACTTTAATAAAATCAATGCAGACTATAATCCGTTGAGCAAATTGGTGCCGCTAAAAAGTGCTGTGATATGGAATCCAAATTGCCTAGGCACAGTAAAAAGGCCTTCCTAAAGTTTAATTCTGGTGGCTGCCAAAAAACAGTTAATAGAAAATGGAAATTAAAGTGTAAGCCAATCATACCAGAAGCAGTGAATATAGTAACGAAGGAATAAAAAGAACTGTGTGGGATGTCTTGCATAAAGGCCAAGGAGCAAATTGCATAGAAAAAAAAAATTGAAATTGTGGAACAATACAGGTAGAATAATATGTTTGGAGGAGAATGAGGTTAAGGGAAGACAGTGATTGAATGAGCTATGCAATGTTCTATTGACAAGGCTGTATAGAAGATTATATGTGATGTATAATGTGTTTGTTTTCATTTATATAAATATGATTGCTATATCATAAGAAATATTTAGTAAGGAATGTTTCTGTATTTTAAAAATAATAACTCTCAATGTTCCTTGTTAAAAAAGAATGGTGTCCCAGCTGCCTGACTTATATATCACACATATGAACACAATGTACATATTTTATATCGTGAGAATGATAGCTAGATATAGATAGACGGATCTAGGACGTTTATAGATGAGCAAGCGTCCAGAATCCTGTCAACAAACACACTTCTTAAGCACTGTTATCGAAAAGCGCTTTGGCTAAGTGTATTTAAACTAAAAACACTACATTAATTTAGCGGGGGGCTTCCTTCACCATCCCCTTAATGAGGGCTGTACCCACACTTGCTAATATTTTCCTCAAGACCACACTACAGTGGGAAAAGGGAAATTTCACCTGCAAGTGGTACAGCCTCGGCAACAGGCACACTTGCATAAAAGTGCTAGCTGACGAAAAACACTGCGTAAGTATACCAACCATTTGTGTTGTTTCGGTCTTTGCTACTCGAGGCAAATGTCGGAACAGATAGACTATATAGCTATAGATAATAAATCTACAAACAAACCCTTCTCAGAGAATGCACTTCTGAATACTCATAAAACAAAAAAAATGAAGATGTCGTCAACAAATGAGTTTATTCTAGTGAATATTTTGTCCCTCTTGTTAAAAATTCACTCTAGTGTTTACAAAGTATAACAACTCTGTGGGCTTTGCATGATTTATTACAAACTATTGAAACAATGTATTTTACCTCGTTCAGCGAACCTGTGTGCCCCTATTGTATATAAAACTACTCTTAAACAAACTTAAACTTTGCTCTGCTTCTTCCCAACTGGCAGTACCCTGAAATAACAGCCAGTGCTTATCTTGTTTAATCCTTCTAGTGAGCGGTCCAGAATCACATTCCCTCTGTCTGGAAAAAGTCACATTATCCTCTGCACAAGAGGAAATTCAACAGACTGAATAACTGAACTATAGTGATCTTATAACCCCTCACCAAAATACTTGAAAAATGTGTTCAAAAACAATTTGCTACACAACCTCCTGCAAGAGCAACTCCTATCCCTACACAGCATGAACACACCCCTTCCATAGTAGCCGCACCATATACTATACCGTCACTGTCAATAAAGCTAGAATAATGGAGAAAACTAGTCTCTTCCTTATTTCTGGGCTTTTCTAAAGACATCAGTACAGTTTATGCAGCAAGCGTCTACTTAAAAGATTCCCTCACTAGATCTCTACTGTTACACCCCTTCTGTGATTTGAAAAGCTACCCAGTCCAGCCAGGTATCAGTGTTAATGGCATTCCACTCCCTGCTTACCTGAATCATCCTTGGTCTCCATTTAACATTTCACCAACCTCTCTATGCTTCACACAACCACATACGCCAATAGAATACACAGATGATTCACTCTCATTTGCATCTGATAACAGGTACCTCCAAAAAAAGTACTCAGGAAGCTTTAGTAGCTGCTGAAACATGGCTTCATAACTCATAACTCATAACTCATGCTTAACCCAAAAAGACCACTATACTACTTTTTCCCCTAAATCCCTCTCTCATGAAAAAACTGATTTTGATCCTCTGTCTTGATATTTGTATGAAATATTTCTGTAAACTCCTAGGATGGTGGTTAATAATCTTGCATTCAACATATACAAAAATTGCATTGAAACCTGTCAAAACTGGGGAGTCCTTTGCAGATCCAAAACCTTCCTCACCAATGTTAAACTACTTTCCTGCTTATCTTTGCCTCACTCTTCTCTATGGCATCTCCATGCTTACTATCCTCCAGGCATCACAAAAACTAAAACTTGAACAATGCTATAACAAAGTTATTAAATTTGCAGCACATACTCCTTTCAGAACCCACCACTGTATTCCACTGAAAAGCCAAAATTGATTTGAACACCATATCAACTAATGTATACTGACGCACATCTCAAACTATGCATCACTCATCTGCCTGTCCAGCAGTAAAAAAGCATTTGACACAACTATGTTCAGAGTCAATCATTACAATCCAGTGACCAAAACTCTTGCCTGTCTATAAATCTAGCAAATATGCTGGGCATTGCCTATACTCATGCAAGGTTGCTAAGGCTGGAACACCTTACCTGCAGCCATCAGGTCTATCCTCATCTTTTCAAAACCACTAATAGACTTCCTAGTTAAAATCTGGCTCTCTTGATCAAAACCAAGTTCATATCCTAAATGTGAACGGAATCTTTCATTCCTTATACTTATACTCTCCTTCTTCACTTGCTTCCTTACTGCTATCTAATTCTCTTCTAAATTTCTCTCTAAATATACCACCATGAAGCTTATTTTCCCCCTCACTTCATATTACAGATTCCCTATTTGTGTGCAACTTTACCTTTAATTTCTCTGACTGTCTATAATTTTTCTAAATATTAGCGATTGTCATACTCCTTGTATTGATTCTTAACTGATATTTTTTTATGACTAATTTGTTATAATGAGTTTAAAATTGCTAATTTTTATTTTTATTTTGAGATTGTAAAATTATTGTTCTAAAAATGTTTTAGCAATACTTGGACATACACCATGGTCTCAGTGAAAATGGGCTTCTACCAATCGAACTTTCTAATGTGGATATCCAAATAAGTAAGTGAGTGATAAGTAAATATACATAAATAAATAAACTTGGAAAAACTACTCGATAGCCTGCTTACCCTTTTGCCCAATAAGGTTCTTGGAATTCATGAATTACAATGCCCTGGATCAACTAATCCATAGTCCCACCAGGGCGTATCCGACCTGGTCATTACCAACATGAAATGATGCTCCACACCTATGGGTCATCCCTCGTTGGGTCAGGTGGACAAGCTAATCACCATAACATCCACATCCCACCCACCGCAGTGAGAAACCTCCATAAAAAACTTCTCCGAGCCAACTTCGTACTCAAGTCAGAAGTTACAAACTATGACACCCATGCCAGATGAGACTGAAGAGTTTGACACCTGAGTCCTACACTAAAAGCACTGCTTATGACACATCCACCATGCATGAATCATGCCATCCCAAATAGAACCAGATGCTCTCCTCCAAAAAAGGAAGCCAATCTGGTGGTCCACTTGCCATAAACAAACTTTAAAACAAAGGAAGAAAACTGTTGCAGAAAAAGGAAAATCCCAGGATGCAAAACTCCCTCACAGCCTCAGTAGAAGCTGAAAGTCCCTCATAAATCCTCCAAGCTAGTTCATAGGTTCATACTGAGCTATCTGCCTAGGGCATTTATAAAGCCCTAGCCAGAGTGCTGTTTGACATCACTAATTTAAATTAATTTGCTATACTTTTCAGTTATTATACTGTGCCTCTGTCTAACAGTGACACAGAAGTGATACCCGGGGTAAACCTACAATCTCCCATCCACTCATCAAGATTCCTCTTGAAGAGAGTCAATGAGGGACTCTGCCTAACCTGGACTGGGATTTTATTCCAGAGTGAAGGGAGCCTCTGGGTTATGAATCTGTCCCTCCAGCATGTCCTATTTATTTCAGTGCTGAGGTTCAAGACTCTCGAGCACGTAGCTCGATGGGATTTGGATTTTCTGAGGTGCAGCATGTCCATTAATTCCGGGTTGGACATGGCTTTATACGTCAGGCACAGATCACCTCTGAGCAGGTGGTCAGCCACTGAGTAGAGCTGGAGTTTCTTTAACCGAGCAGCATATGGCATCTGTTTGAGCCCTTTGATCCTCTTGGTGAGGTACTTTTGGGGTCTTTCCAGTTGCTGCAGGTGTCTGGTAAGGTACATCCCAAAAGGGGCATTGTACTCAATTATGGGCCTGATAAGGATATGAGTAAAGAGGCACGATGACCTCCCCTGATCTAGATGTGAATCCCTTCATGATTAGGTGGGCTATATAAAATGTTTTTCTAACCACTTTGGCCACGTTGTTGTCAAATGAGAGATTGCTATCAACTTGGGTCCCCAGGTCCCTAATTACTTCTTCTGTACTTAATGGATTACCACCTATGTGGTAATTTGTGGGCACTTTGTTTTTGCCAAAGGGGATGACTATACACTTTTTGGTGTTTAGCTTGAGGCCATGGCTCTGGCACCAGTTGTCTGTTTCTATGAGGCCCTTTTGGAGGATGCTTGTGTCAGCTGGAGAGTCGATTATGGCGCCCAGTTTGCAGTCATCTGCGAACTTGGTCAGCCACAGTCCTTCCGTGTTGGCCTGTACCTCCGAGAAATATATACCGAACAAGAGAGGTCCCAGGACTGAGCCTTGTGGGATGCCACTTGTAACTGGTTTGGAGTCTGACATGGCTCCAGCAATTCTAACCATGTGGGTTCTGTCCTTGAGCCAGTTTGCAACCCATCTAGTGACATAGGGGTTTTTATTTAAGCTGGTGAGCTTATCTATAATGCCTGAGTGGGGTATTGTATCGAAGGCTTTTGTGAGGTCCAGGTAGGCTGTGTGGACCACCTTCCCCTCGTCAATGGCCTTGGTGACTGTTTCAAAGAAATCGACCAGATTTAAGAGGCAGGATCTCCTTAACAAAGCCGAACTGGGTAGGATCCAGTGTCTGTAGGTCCCCAATATCTTTATTTATGAGGTCCATGATGATCCTTTCCATAGCTTTGCAGACCAAGCTAGTCAGGCTTATGGGGGGATAGTTTCCAGGATCCGTTGAGGCATCACCTTTGTGGAGAGGGACCACTGTTGCTGTACACCACTCTTTGGGT
>NW_025059646.1:0-4642 GCF_019279795.1 Protopterus annectens
AAAGTAATTTCTTTAAGTGAAACAAGGAAATAAGTGCAGTAAGCAAGGCAGATATCACTAGGGATCCACAGAAGCTCTGAAAAGCCACGTTTTAGGTGGAATTAGCATTTCAGGGAAATAACAAGCAAACAAACAACAAGCATACAGATTCAGCAGGCCTGGATCTAGTCTATGCCACAGCAAACAAGGTGTACCAATTTCAGTAAGAAACAGTTCAAATATGCAGGCATTGTAAGCCTTTAACCAGAAATTCCCAGCTCAGAAGGGAAGAGTCCAGCCTCTCCTCCCACAAGAGTGCAGACCACAAACCTTCTTAATGTAAAATAACTGGCCTGAAGCCCAAGTGCTTAAACCAGAACTAATACACTTTCAGAATAACAGACACTGAGCCCTCAATCAGCAGTTCCCAACTTAGAAGGATGTAAGCTACCTGTCCTGCCACCACAGTGCAGGCCACAAACCTTCCTAATGTAAAACAACTGGTCTGAAGCACAAGTGCTTAATCAAAAGACTTAGAATGATAGCTACACTTTAATCAAGTTACTACCAATCAGTAAAAAATACAATTGAATACTTTAAAGTATGCCTGGATTAGTGCTCAAGTTATACAAACAAAGCTAGAGTCAGCAGGCCTGGATCTAGTCTATGCTACAGCAAACAAGGTGTACCAATTTCAGTACAAAGCAGTTCAAATATGCAGGCACTATAAGCCTTTAACCAGAAATTCCCAGCTCAGAAGGGCAGAGTCCAGCCTCTCCTCCCACAAGAGTGCAGACCACGAACCCTCTTAATGTAAAATAACTGGCCTGAAGCCCAAGTGCTTAAACAAGAATTAATACACTTTTAAAATAACAGACACTAAGCCCTCAATCAGCAGTTCCCAACTTAGAAGGATATAAGCTACCTGTTCTGCCACTACAGTGCAGACCACAAACATTCTTAATGTAAAACAACTGGTCTGAAGCCCAAGTGCTTAAAGTAAAAGGCTTAGAATGAGTTACACGAAGCAGTAATAAATACAAGTGAGTACTTTTAAGATGACGCAAAAGCAAAATAAAGCAGAAAGAAACACAAATACAGTAAAAGCAGATAATTTTATTTATTTATTTTTTTAAGTGGAAAGAGAGAAAGGAGTAGCAGAAACTAAGCTGATTGGCCTTCTCAAATGTTCTCCCTGTACTGGGTAGAATGAGGTAATGACACTAGACTGGGAGGAGGGTCCCAGATAAAATTTACACTACAGGCGGGCAACTGCAATGCCACCAACTATAAAAACACTATACCAATAGGGAGGGAGGGTGGGAAACAAACTGCAGAAATGTTTCTCACAGCAAAAAGGCAGCAGTGAGCCTTTAAATGAAAGTTTTAAACAGCTAAAGGAGCCTCTAAAAAAAGAGTTTAACTGTAACAAGTTTTCAGGAACAAACAACCCAACAGATGCTTAATAAAAGTGGACAATTTCCAGTTAATACCTCACACACAGTGAAACTAGCTAGAAAAATACACAGTACACAAAGTGATATAAATAACAAAGAAATAAAGAACAAAATAAACAAAAAACAGGATACTTAATGTTATATATTATAGCTCCAAGTTTCCTCAGTGTCCTTCCTTTGATCAGTTCAGTGTGAAATGACAGAACACTCACAACTGAATTTCTTAGGTAACAGAAAGTTGAAACCTGAGACAGCTTTTAAGAAAGAAATCTCAAAAGAACCAATGAGGTGCTTAGGGTAAGCTGTAGTCCAGGTGACCTCAGTCAGCCAATGACCTCAAACAATTCTCTCTCACTGAAATGCCTGATGGCTTTGGCTAAACCAAGATGTCCCTGAATATGTGCTCAGACACACAGCCTCCACAAACACTAGGCCCAAATACAAGCCTGAATATGGAAATGCTACAAATATCCCCCACTACTTAGAACAAACTGCAGAAATGTTTCTCACAGCTGAAAAGCAGCAGTGAGCCTTTAAATGAAAGTTTTAAACAGCTAAAGGAGCCTCTAGAAAAAAAAGAGTTTAACTGCAACAAGTTTTCAGAAAAAAACAACCCAACAGATGCTTAATAAAAGTGGACAATTTCCAGTTAATACCTCACACACAGTGAAACTAGCTAGAAAAATACACAGTACACAAAGTGCTATAAATAACAAAGAAATAAAGAACAAAATAAACAAAAAATAGTATACTTAATGTTATATATTATAGCTCCAAGTTTCCTCAGTGTCCTTCCTTCGATCAGTTCAGTGTGAAATGACAGAACACTCACAACTGAATTTCTTAGGTAACAGAAAGTTGAAACCTGAGACAGCTTTTAAGAAAGAAATCTCAAAAGAACCAATGAGGTGCTTAGTCTAAGCTGTAGTCCAGGTGACCTCAGTCAGCCAATGACCTCAAACAATTCTCTCTCACTGAAATGCCTGATGGCTTTGGCTAAACCAAGATGTCCCTGAATATGAGCTCAGACACACAGCCTCCACAACACTAGGCCCAAGTACATGCCTGAATATGGGAATGCTACAAATATCCCCACTTTAGGACCAAACAAAAGTTTCCAATGAAAAGCACAGTCCTTAATGAAAGTTTTAACTAAAGGAGCCCAGAAAAAGATTCAACCCAAAAGCTTCCAACAAACACCCAGATGCTTAATAAAATGGAAATTTCCATAATCCCCAACAGGAAACTGCAGAAAATACACAGTACACAAAGCAAAAACAAAATAAAGAAAAAAAAAAACAGAATTAAATTTAACTGCCAAGTTTCCACTCCCTTTTTTCTTAAATGGCAAACCAAAATTAATACTAAACACAAGTTTAAACCGAGACAGTTTAAAAAAAAATTTAAAAAACAAAGTATACTAAGCAGCCAGGAACCTCAGTCAAGCCCAAACATTCCTCTCACAGATTTAGGTTAAACCAAGATTTCCCAAAATTTTGCTCAGAACCCCCTACACAGCCCAATAAGAAGGAAATGCACAAAATCCCAAGTCTTAGAAAAACTGAAAATGTTTCCCAAGCAAAAATCCAAAAGCCAATGAAGGTTTTAAAAAAGGGCCTCTAAAAAGTTAACTCAACAATTCTCCAAAACAACCCAAATGCTTAAAAATGGAATTTCATTAATACCCACACCAAATAAACTAGCAGAAAATACACAGACCAAAAATCAAAATAACAAAAAATAAAGAAAAAAACAAAACAGGACTTAAAATTTAACTTCAACAATTTTCACCCCCACTTAAAAGGAAAAACCTCACAACTGAATTTGGTAACAGAAAGTTGAAACCTAGACAGCTTAAAAGAAACTCAAAAAACAATGAGGTCTTATGCTGTGAGTCCAGGTGACCCGTCCCAATATGAGCTCAACAAACCCCTCACAAACATGGCTTGTAACCAAAAATGAAATGCTGAATCCAACCCACAAACAAAGGCCCAAATACAAGCCCAATAGGAAGTGCACATACCAACTTAGAACAAAAGAAATTTCTCAAAGGTAACAGCAAGCTTTAAAAAATTTAAACAGCTAAAGGAGCCTCTAAAAAAGGTTAAAAAACAATTTCAGACACAGAAACCCAAAACTTAAAAAAGGGCAATTTCCAGTTAATACCTCAAACACACAGTAAACATAAAGAAATTAAAAGTAAAAGTTATAAAAAAAAAAAATCAAAAAACAAAAAGGAAATTAATTATATATAACTCAATTTCCTCAGTGTCTCCTTGACAGTTTTAAAAAGAAACTCACAAAATTTCTTAGGTACGAAAGTTGAAACCAGACAGCTATTAAAAAAAACTCAAACAAACCAATGTTTGTTAGCTGATTCCACCTGTCCCATATGCCAAAAATTCTCCACAAACCTAGGCTTGTAAACCAAATGTCCTGAATATGCTCAGACCACACTCAAAAACCAGGCCAATACAAGCCCGAAATGGAAAGTACAAATACCCAATTTAAAAAAAAGGGTCTTAAAGCTAAAGCAAGCCTTTAAATGAAAGTTTCAAACAGCTAAAAGAGGAAAAAATTTTAAATACACATTTAAAAAAACCAAAAATGCATAATAAAATGGCATTTCCATTAAAACCCCACACTGAAATAATAGAAAAATACAAATAAAAAATTATAAATAAATAAAAAAATAAACAAAACAGGATTAATTAATATTATAATCCAATTTCTACCTTACGAAGTTAACAGTGTAAAAAGAAACTAAAACTAATTTTAGGTAACAGAAAGTTGAAACCTGAGACAGCTATAAGCAAAACCAAAAAATGTTTTAGCTGTAGTCCAGGTGCTTAGTCACCAATGCCTAAACAATATTCCTGAAAGCCTAGGCAAAAACCAATATGTAAAGCCATAACCACTACCAAACAAACCAAAGGGTTTAAAACATAGAAGTACAATACCAAATTTTAACAGCTAAAGAAACCTCTACAGGAAACAGCATGAGCCTTTAAAAAAGTTAACTGCTAAAGTGAAAAAGTTAACCAACAAGTTATCAGAAAACAAAACAATCATAAAGTGACATCCAGTAATACCACAAATGAAACAGTAAAAAATCAATAACAAAGGATAAAAACAAAAAAAAAACAAAAAAACAAAAACAAAATTTTAAATTTTTAATTTTAGTCCTTTTCAGTTCCTTTTGAAGC
>NW_025059647.1:0-10041 GCF_019279795.1 Protopterus annectens
TTTTGGGTTCAAAGGGGGGAAAAAATCAACCAGGTTTAAGAGGCAGGAATCTGCCCTTATACAAAGCCGAACTAGGTAGGATCCAGTGTTTGTAGGTCCCCAATAGGCTCCCGGCTTATTTATGAGGTCCGCATGATGATCCTTTTCCCATAGCTTTGCAGACCGAATGACTGAGTCAAGGCTTATGGGGCGATAGTTTTCCAGGATCCCGTTGAGGCACCACCTTTATGGAGAGGACCACGCACTGTTGCTGTGCGTCACTCTTTGGGCACACATATCCTGTGTAGTAAGGCTGAGAGATTGAACAGTAGTTTTATGTTTGGGTTTAGCTCTTCTTGGGGTTCATGTGGGATGCAGCTGGGACTCCGTCTGGTCCCATTGATGCTGTGTGTTTTCTGGCACTGGAGAGGAGCGGCTCTTACCTGAGCATCTGAGATGTCAGGGCAGCACTCTGCTGGGACATAGATATTTGCCCACTTTGAGTTGCTGCAGGAGGGAGAGTTGCGCTTCGAACACTCCTTGTCAGCTGGGATGTTGGCAATGTCTGTGGGTTTGGTGTATTTTTTGTCATTTTGGACTAATTCTGAGCATATCACAGGAATTACCACCCATGTTCCTAACATAACTAAAGAAAGCCTTCTGTGATTATCCTTAAAAGTGTCCTGTGCAATTTTTCTCTCAAAGCTAGCCTTAGACAATTTTATGTGTGCCCGTAGTGGTTTTTTTTTGGCTAATACTGATCAGTGATGCCTTCCTTTTGGGATTTTTGCTCTATCATTTTAGTAGCTTCCTCCTTCTATTGTATAGTTTGTTTATGGCTGGGGTCTGACCAGGACAGACGCTCTGCCTTTGGAGGATTGGGTCTTGGTTTTATTTGGGATTGCATGATCCATGCATTACCCTAAAGGTGTTCATAGAATGCGCTTATAAAGGATTCTGTGGTCTGGGCTGTATGTTTACACCCATAGGCCCCGGGGGCTTGAAGGATTCCTAACCAGTTTTGAGGGAGTGTAGAAATTTGTTTTAGAGAAAGTTTTTTCACTGTGGTTCTTTCTGGGCAGGGGTGGGGTCGGGATGTGAATATCCAGTGAGATTAGTTTATGGTCTGATCTTACTGAATGAGGGATACACTTGGTCTGGAGCATAGAGTCCCACATGTTGGTGATGATCAGGTCCAGTATAAGTTTTCCCTTGAATACTGGAACACAAATACAGAGAACAGCAAAAATGTTTGACAAGTTTTTTTAATTCACAGTGGGAGTGGTTTTGCATTCAACACTTGGATATGGTAGGTTGACTGTTCCTAAAGTTCCATACAAAAGTAATTTTATTATTCCACTCTAAAAGGAATACAGCTTATTGTTGTGTATTTGAAAAGGACTTTGTTAAAAACAGTTAGAGGAGGTGAACACCGCGAAAGTTTTGCAGGGCGTAAGCAAGAAAAAGTACAATCTAAGTAGGGATGAGTGGAAAGCCTTATCGACGACTTACAGAAGGAGTCCAATAAACAGTATGTATTCACCCAGGCGCAGATAAAGGGGGCAACTAGGTTATTTTACCTAAGGCGAAAAATATAATTCAACCCGTTGCTTTGGATTTTGTTAAGGCTGGATGTTAACACATACACACTGGAATTGTAGTTTCCAATAGTGCAAGGAATACAACTTATTGCTGTTTGGAACTATTGGAGAGGGAGAAAGGTATGGGCTTTTTGCGTCTGTGACCATAAAAAAAGATTGTACGTTAAAAACCCAAGAAATGCTAGATTTTTCATTATTCCTAAGGTGCATAAGGACATTAGGAACTAATTGGCCACGAACCATTGTTTCCGTAAAGGGGATTATTTGCAAAACATTGGGATATTCTCTGGATTCTATATTAAAATGTCACTTAGATGGGGCAGGCTACAATCACATGTAATGAACACAAAAGATGTGTGTGCTAAGATAAAAATATTAATGGTGGGGCGGGACTTTTACTGGAGCCAGTGTTGATGCAAAATCTTTATATACTAGCATTAATAAGCATTGGGGATTGGAGCTGTTGTGTGAAGGTGGAAATGTTGGGGGGAAGGACCAGGACTAATTACATTCTTAACTTGTTGGAATTCTGTTTTGACAGATAATTGTTTTACGAATTTGAGGAGTGCATTTTTTGCAAGGAAGGAAGGCACGTACATGGGGGCAGCATTTAGCAGCGCCTCATATGCGTAATTTCTGTTTATATTCATTTTGAAAATTGCTTTATCTACCCCAGGGAATTTTTCAAAAATAATGTAATAAAATAAGAGTTTATTGATGATCTTTTGTTTCTGTGCAGGGGATGATCCCTCTACTAAGAATTTGAGGGATTCATCTCAGGAATAAGGAGAAAATCCATGGGGTTTAGATTTACTTATGTGATGATCGATTAGTGGTAAAAGCATTCAATATTTGGATATTGAGATATACTTGGGTTCTGACAACAAATACAGTATATAAACCCTTTCATAAAGTAAAAGCAGCATGAGAATTTTTGCATGCTTCAAACGCTATTTGCATAGTGATCTCATTGACTTCCTTACCATTTGAGAGGGCTATTTGCGTATTAGGAGCCAATACTTCTGAAATGAGAAGGATCAATAATGAGGTTTAATAATATTGAGAGAAAACTTAAAGATAGAGGGTTATTCTGGTGAAAAAATTAGAATGGCCAGAGTTAAGGTAGAACAGGAATTGGGGTTTAAGGAAACTATCAGGAGGGGGTCAAAGATATGCTTAGAATGAAGTGCCTGTGTTCAGGCGCACAGATGGTTATTAGATCAGAGGATGAAAAGGTCAATTGATGCTTATATATTTTGTCACCAAGTATTCTCGCAATTTTCTTGCATATTGAGAGAGTCAGTGTTAAAGCCAGCGGCCCATTACTATTGCACTGGAGATGACAAAGGTCAGAAAACTATTCTCGCGTCTAAAGTTACCTTTTCTTTTGGTAGATATTCAATTTGAAGGAAATATTGAATGTTAGAAATGTATACAAAGAGAATATTAGAGAAGCGGGAACCTTTAGAATTGTGGAAATTACAAGCGTTTGTCCCAGGGTTAAAAAGCTTGGATGGCATAAGAATTAATAATGTAGTGTACAGAGGCTCCTAGAATGCCTTTGATTGCAAATTCACTGGGGGTAGTGTATCCATCAGGGTGTGGCTGTCAAAACAGGAGGTGGTATATAGGTCAAACATAGCAGGGAAAGGGTCAAACTGAGAAAATTTTGAACATTTGGGGGAGATATATAAAGCATAAAAGAATGGAAAGTCCGGGTGGCCAAAACATTTTTGTATGAGCAACACAAGGGGGTTCCTGAGGGATTTATTTTCTGTGCTCGGGGGAAACCTAGGCCTTAAGTATTTTGGTGATGAGGCAGTTTTTCATGATAAGTTATTGAAAATCTGGAATCCAGGTTCATTCTCAATTTTAAAACTTTTCCAAATAGCATAGTTTCATAAATTAAAATCATACATTTTTAGAGTGGAATTTATGCATAAAGTTTTGTGTTTAAAGCCACAATGTTTATTTATAATAGGCATATAATTGTGAAGAGCATTATATTATTTAAAAAATTCACATGAGATGATGGAGTGCATGTACAATGTATTTAATGTTGTTATATATAATGGATTATTTGACTCATGGAATTATATAAATGTCAGTTAAAGTTTGTAAATCTATGATACACTACACTCATATGAAATGGAGTATGAAATTATAATAGTGAAGTCAGAAATCGTAATAATAAAGTTAGAAACTTCAAAATGAAAACCTATTATTGATGCCAGTTGGTCAATTGTTTAATAGGGTTATTGAATCACTTAATTGGATGTGTTATAAAAGGGGTGTTGTTTGATTCTAAAAATGTATTCCAGGAGAAAACGGCATAAGGCGGTACCAGAATTAAAGCACTTGTCAAACATTTTTGCTGTTCACGTGTTCGTGGTTGTGTCCAGTATTCAAAGGTTACACTATTTCGGAGGTTTGGATATTGGTTGTTTGTGGTCCAGTATGTTTTTCCCTCTTGTGGGAGTGGTAACAAGTTGTTCCGGCTAGCATTTTGAAAGCTTGAGTTTATAATTCTAAGGAACCTTTGGGCTAGGGGAGTGTTGTTGGAGCTAGAGTAATGCTCCCCAGTCTATGTTTGGAGTAGTTAGTAGCCGCCTAATATAATGGTGTGTGTTTGAGAGACCTTCATATTTTCCAGTGTTCTCAGGAAGGCCGAGTGGGGTTCCCTGGGTTTGGAGGGTGGTCTGTAGCAGGCTATAAACTGGAAGGCAGTTTCACTCCACTGTTAGTTGCACATGGATAGTCTCCTGATGCTTCCATGCTTTGCCACCAACCTGGAGGTGTGTGTGGGTATCTTTGATGAATACTCCTATTACTCCCTCCTTTTGTGGTTGATCCAATTTGGTGGTGCCGAGGCATGGGTATGGAGTATTATAACCTGGTAATTACTGGGGTGCTCAAGCTCGGGGAGCCTGAGCCAGGTTTCCTGTTACTGCACAGATATCGATGTTCTCCATGCTAAGGAGAGGTTTCAGTCGAAAAGCGTGCATCTTGAGGTTTAGACTTCTGGCGTTGAGTAGCATTACTGCTGGTTTTTTATCCTTGTGATACCTATGGAGGTGGGTTTGTCTTTTTGAGCCCTTGCCTAAAAAAAGGCACTATATGGGGTAATATGAGCCTTTGCCAATATCCGAAAAGCCCAGGGGTACGACAGGTGCAAGCAGCAAGTCCTAGCGAGTAAGTAGCATCAGTGGCTTGCCGATACATGTCATCTCTCAAGCTGACAGGCATTGGATCCCTTTGAATGACACCTGCAAGTACTTAAGCCATGATTGTTGAAATTGATCATCTTGGTCTTCATATTGTAGGCATCATTGTTGGTGAGGGTAAGATGCTACTCAAAGGTCAGGGTCATACGGCCTGGGCTACATGCTCCCAGAGAGCTCCTTTTATGTCTCTTTTCATATGTAGACCAGGGTGAGTGCGTCTCCAGGTCATTCACACCAGCACGGACAATGACTGAGTCATATTTGTACTCTTACACTTGGAGTGACCTGAGTGCTTGTGCGTTATGTGGCGGATCCTAAGCGCCCAACAGGCTGCTCACCGTGACCCTCTCCGCCTTATTCAGCCTGGTGAGAGCGGGATGTCAGTGTGCCTGACGATGGGAGTCACCTATTACAGGAGTGTATCAGGCAGTGTTGTTTAGTCTTAAGGGCTGTGGGACTGTTTGCTACACTGGCTTTGTGAGATATGTGTTGCTGCGTGGTTTTGTTTTGGGGGTGGCTGCCGTTGGGTGTCCTGCTTTGCTGGAGGTCTCTGCTGCTTCCGCAGATCTTTATTTAAGAGTCTTTGAGTATGTTTTTGTGTGATTATGTGTTTGGTTTGCTGTCATGGTACGTCTATGTGAGGAACTGGAATTGTAGTGAGGTGTGTGTTTCCTTCTCCTCCTGACTGGTTTAGCATGCTTGGTACTGGGTTGAAGGAGAGCTTAGCCTCAGTTTGGCTATATGGTTGCATCTCTCACATGTGTTGGAATTTGTTGGGAGGAGGGGAGGTGGGTTGTCTGTGTTACATGAGGCCAGTTGTAACTGATTGCCTCAAGATTCCCAGATCTCACCAGCTGGGACCAGAGAGGAGGAGATTGACAACTGACCTTTGGACATGCTAGAATAATAGTGGGAATTCTCCTTTAATAATTGAAAACCAGGGCCAGTGGGGGAGTGAGGGTGTAGTGCTTTTAATTTTTGAGTGCTGACTTATATAATTGCTTTAGTGAGCAAGTGCCATGTAAACATAAGTGCAATGTGTTACAGGTAACTTAAATGCAAAACATGACAAACAGTAATCTCTTTCAAGTGAAACAAAGGAAATAAGTACAGTAAAAGCAATGCAGATATCACTAGTGATCCCACATAAAGAAGCACACTGAGAAGCCATGTATTAAAAATGGGTGTTCCAGGAAATAACAAGCAAACAAACAACAAGACATATAAACAAAGCTAGATTCAGCAGGCCTGGATCTAGTCTTATGCTACAACAAACAAGGTGTACCAATTTCAGTAAGATACAGTTCAAATATTCAGGCACTATAAACCTTTAACCAGAAATTCCCCAGCTCAGAAGGGCAGAGTCCAGCCTCTTCTCCCACAAGAGTGCAGACCACAAACCTACTTAATGTAATGGAAATAACTGGCCTGTAGCCCAAGTGCTTAAACCAGAACTAATACACTTTTAAGAGCCACTAAACAGACACTGGGCTCTTTCAATCAGCAGTTCCCAACTTAGAAGGATGAAAACTACCTGTCCTGCCACCACAGTTTGGCATGCCACAAACCTTCCTAATGTAAAAACAACTGGTCTGAAGCCCAAGTGCTTAATCCAAAAAGACTTAGAATGAGGAAGCTACACTTCCAATCCCGAAGACTACTACAAGCAGTAATAAATACAATTGAATACTTTAAGAGAATGCCTGGATTAGTGCTCAGAAGTTGCTACAAACAAAAGCCTTCTAGATCCAGCAGGCCCGAGATCCAGTCTATGCCACAGCAAACAAGGCTATTCAACTTCAGTAAGAAGCAGTTCAGATATGCATGCGCTTATAAGCCTTCAACCAGAAATTCCAGCTCAGAAGGGCAGAGTCCAGCCTCTCCTCCCCAAAGAGTGCAGACCATGAACCCTCTTAATGTAAAATGGCATTTGCCTGAAAGCCCAAGTACTTAAACCCAGAATGAATACACTTTTTAGAATAACAGACACTGAGCCCTCAATCAGCAGCGTTCCCAACCTAGAAGGATGTAAGCTACCTGTTCTGCCACTACAGTGCAGACCACCAAACCTTCCTCTCAGTGCAAAAACAACTGGGTCCGAAGCCAAAGTGTTTAAACCAAAAGGCTTAGAATGAGTTACACCAAGCAGTAATAAATACAATTGAGTACTTTTAAAGATGATGCAAAAAGTAAAAAGTAGGTAGAAACACAAAGTACAGTAAAAGCAGATGATTTTTTTTTTTTCTGAGACAAGTGCTGAGATCAAAGAAACAGATTTGAGTGCTGAAACTCAGAAAACTGGCTTAAAGAGAAGGAAAAAAACCAAGCTGAAGCTTCCTCCAATACAGAAGAAGGGTTTGGGGTCTAGAAGCCTACAAATAGTCTATACCACTTAACAGGAAAGGCAGGAAACAAAGCTAAATTTTTTTTTTTCTGTTTCCCAGATGCCTTTGTACACATTAGAGCAAGCTTGAAATCAGAATATTATCTCACTGCACTCAGTTGGAGTGAGCAAATGAGATGGGCCCAGAAGGAGTATCCAAACACAAATTCTATAAGAAGGCGGGCAGTTGCAGGCCACTAAGATTAACACCAAAACAAACAAAACAGGGACGGTGGGTGGGACTAACTGAAGAAGCAGAAGTGAAAAGCTTCCAGTCTGAAGCTATTATTCCTTCCCACACAGTTTAAATAAATTTAAATACTGATATTTTTGAAAAAAAGGCAGATAAAGGTACTTAAAATTCTATTGAGTTGAGGCCACTGTAGCAAACAGTTCTTGAAAAGCTATGGCCAAGCTGAGGTTTTTAAGCAGAAAATATTTCATACTGTACCACTTAAATAGGCAAGGACAGGAAATCAAAGAATGTGACTACCACCACTAGGCTTGCCACCCCTCCATTTTTTTTCTGGACTATCAGGAAATCAAACTGATTCTCCGGTAGTCCAGAAAACACTGTACAACCCTGTCCGGTATTCTCTCGGTTAAAAAAAAAACAGACTGGAACTTGCCAGTTTAATCGAAGGATTTACTTCTTGCCTTTTTTACAGAAAGCATAGTAAATCATGCTGTGCAAATGTGGCGTGAATGTAAAAAGAGGGCGTGCTCCGTTGGTGATGCTAGCCGTGACAATGCACAAATAGGAGGTATGTTAAGCGGGAGAGGATTTGGGGTGAGGCGGAGTTACTGGTGACGCGAGGGGCTTGAGGGCTTTGTAACTCGGTTTTAGCTTCGTGAAGAAGGTGTGGCAACCCTAACCCCTCACACCTGTAATTACTATTGTAAATAACAAAATTCAGCAAAACACTGACTAACTTCCAGTTCAGCTAATCATTCCTTCCACACACGAAATTAAAATCAGTTTAAATACTGGCTTATTTTTGAAAAAAAAAAGAGCAGATAAAGGTACTTTGATTCTCTTGCCTCTACGCCCCAGTTAGATTACTGTAGCAGGACTGTAGTCGGCCAAAGCTGAGGGTTTTAAGCAGAAAATATTTCACACTTTATTGCACCACTGGAATAGGCAAGGACAGGAAATCAAAAGGAAATGTGACTACCCCCAACACCTGCAATTACTAGCAAATAACAAAATTCAGCAAACACTGACTAACTTCCAGTTCAGCTAATATTCCTTCCACACAGTTAAAATCAATTTAAATACTGTATTTTTTTGAAAAAAAGAGCAGATAAAGGTACTTAAATTCTCTTATACATCCAGATTGAATATAGCAAGTTCTTAACATGACCAAAGCGCTGAGGTTTTTAAGCATAAAATGTTTCCACGCACTGTACCATAAATAGGCAAGGACCAGAATCAAAGAATCGAAACTACCCACAACTGCTAATTACCTAACCAAACTAACAAAATTCAAGCAAACACTGACTAACTTCCAGTTCAGCTAATATTCCTTCCACACAGTTAAAAAGATCAATTTAAATACTGTATTTTTGAAAAAAGAGCAGATAAAAGGGCCTTAAATTCTCTTATCACGTCCAGTTGAATACTTACTAGCATTGTTCTTAGCCGGCCAAAGCTGAGGGTTTTTAAGCAGAAAATATTTCACACTGGCACCACTTAAATAGGCAAGGACAGGAAATCAAAAGAATGTGACTACACCCACACCTGTAATTACTAGCAAATAATATAAAAAATTAAGCAAACACTGACTAACTTCCAGGTTCAGCTATTCCTTCCACACAGTTAAGATAGTTTAAATACTGTATTTTTTGAAAAAAGAGCAGATAAAAGGTATAAGCAGAATTCTCTTATACGTCCGAAGTTGAATATAGCAAGTTCTTAGCCCGTACAGCTGAGGTTTTAAGCAGAAAATGTTCACTACCACTTAAATAGGCAAAAGGACAGGAAATCAAGGAAATGTGACTTCCCCCACACACACACCTGTAGTGCACCAGCAAATAACAAAATTCAGCAAACAGTGACTAACTTCCAGTTCAGCTAATATTCCTTCCACACAGATTAAAATCAATTTAAATACTGTATTTTTGAAAAAAAGCAGATAAAGGTACTTAAATTCTCTTATACGTCCAGTTGAATATAACAAGTTCTTAGCCAGCCAAAGCTGAGGTTTTTTTGAGGTTTTTATGCACTGATACTGTTTATAAAATGTTTTTATGCTTTGCTGGAATTCTTTAGAGAGGTATATCTGGTACACATATCCTTGGGAAGAGACGCTCTTCCTCTGAGTCGAATCCTTACAAGTGGTGCACTTGAACATTTTCTAGTCAACAAAGGAAATGTAGCAGTTAATAGCAACCATGATATACATCTCAGTTTTCTTTAACTTATATGTGCTAGGTACCGTTTTATTAAAAAGATTGGGGAAAGGTAAATCTAGTACTATCCCTCTATATAACTTCAGATGAATAATAAAATCTCTTTACTGCTGGTTTCAGGGAACAGGGTGCTTTCAAATCTTTTCTTTTCAGCAAACAGCTGTCCATGAAGGCTTCGCGAGATCCTAAAGTGGTAGCTTGTTGACACCTAGGGGAAAAATATGTGTGGAAAGAGGACAATCAACTCATCTTGGACTGCAGAAAGTTACATTGAACAAAGGCATGCAATAGGTCAATATGTATGCATGGCTTTAAGAAGCTTTCTGGGATTACTGAAGTGTATAAATAACCTGCCATGGGTTGTCACCATCTTGGTAAAAATTACTTTGAACAAAGTGCTGCAATAGGCAATATGTATGCATCTTTAAGGTAAGCTTCTATG
>NW_025059648.1:0-1983 GCF_019279795.1 Protopterus annectens
CAGTCATTAGAATAGTCATAAAAGTAGTAGTAATCATTAGAATATCATATAATGTGAGCGTCATTACAGTAATCATAATAATGTTAGTAGTAGATTCATTAGAACAATAATAATAATGTCAGTAGTGCAGTCATTTGAATAGTCATAATAATGTGAGTAGCATAGCTATTAGAATGGTCATAATAATGTGAGTAGTCCAGTCATTAGAATAGTCATAATAATGTGAGTAGTGCACTCATTCGAATAGTCATATAGTGAGTAGTACAGTCATTACAGTAGTCATAATAAGTGGTAGTACAGTCATTAATGTCAGAATAGTCATAATATAATAGTAGTCCAGTCATTAGAATAGTCATAATAATGTGGTAGTACATCATTAGAATGTCATAATAATGAGTATAAGTTAGAATAATAATTAAGTGAGTAGTACATTAGAATAGTCATAATAATGTGAGTAGACCAGTCAGTAGAATAGTCATAATAATTGAGTAGTAGTCATTAGAATATAAATAGTATAAAATTAGTAGTAGTCATTAGAAAGTCATTAAATAATCATAGTAAGTATAGATAGTAATAATAGTAGTAGAATGTGAAGTATAATAATAGACAGTCATTAGAATGTCATAAAATGTGAGTAGTAAGTCATTAGAATAGTCATAAATGTGAGTAGTCATTAGAATAGTCATAATAATGAGTAGTACAGTCATTAGAATGTCATAATAATTAGTAAGTATTAGAAAGTCATAAATGTGAGTAGTACACATTAATAGTCATAATAATGTGAAGTACATCATTAGAATGTCTAGTAACATGAGTAGTACAGTCATTCAAATAGTCATAATAATGTGAGTAGTACAGTCATTTGAATTGTCATACTAATGTGAGTAGTGCAGTCATAAAATGTAGAAGTAGTTAATGTCATAATAATGTATAGTACAGTCATTAGAATATCATAATAAGTAGTGCAGTCATTAGAATAGTCATAATAATTTCAGTAGTACAGTCATTCAAATAGTCATAATAATCTGAAAAGTACAGTCATGAAATAATCATAATAATGTGAGTAGTACAGTCATTCGAATAGTCATAATAATGTGAGTAGTACAGTCATTAGAATAGTCATAATAATGTGAGTAGTACAGTCATTAGAATAGTCATAATAATGTGAGTAGTACAGTCATTTGAATAGTATAATAATGTGTGTAGTACAGTCATTAGAAAAGTCATAAAATGAGTGTACAGTCATTGAATAGTCATAATAATTGTAGTAAGTCATTAGAATGTATAATAATGTGAGTAGTACAGTCATTAGAATAGTCATAATAATGTGAGTAGTCATTTAGAATAGTCATAAATTGAGAGATCATTAGAATAGTCATAATAATGTGAGTGCAGTCATTAGAATATATAATGTAGTAGTCAGTCATTAGAATAGTATAATAATGTGAGTTCAGTAAATAAAATGTGAGTAGTCAGTTTAGAATAGTCATAATAAAGTAGTACAGTCATTAGAATAGTCATAATAATTAAAAAGTAAGTCATAGAATAGTCATAATTGAGTAGAAATCATTGAATACAAAAATGAGAGTAAATCATTAGAATATCAAAAAATGTGAGTTGTCATTAGAAAATTTTAAAAAATTGAGTAGACAGTCATTAAAAATTATAATTGGGGTAGTAAGTCATAAATAGTCATAATGTAATAGTAAGTCATTAGAATTCATAATAATGTGAGAGTACATCATTAATGTCATAATAATGTGAGTTGGAGTCATTAGAATAGTCAAAAAATGTGAGTAGACAGTCATTAGAATAGTCTAATAATGTGAGTAGTCAGTCATTAGAATAGTCTAAAAATGAGTAGCAGTCATTAAAATTTAAATAATGAGAGTAATCAAGAATAATTTTAATAATGTGAGTATTTAAATCATTAAAGGAATTGATTAAAGGGAAAAGTCATTAAAAGTATAATAAGTATAGAAT
>NW_025059649.1:0-5951 GCF_019279795.1 Protopterus annectens
GGTAACACCAAACTAAATATGTCTGGTAAGCACACTGTAAACCCCCTAACATTATATGCATAGCTATGCAGCCTTGAGCTGGTCAAACAACCTGGCCAGACTGAAACATATGCAGAAGTATTAGGTGCAGACAAACCCTGCACAAGTAGCAATGTTCAGAAATATAACAGCAGTACTCAAATTTAGAACAAATCCTCTAGGCATTACACACAATATATTACTGTTCATCTCCATACAGCTGTTGTAATAGATTTCAAACAACACTTCCAGGCTGTATTCCTGACAAGTAAGGCAAAGGGACAACGCCCAAGTGGAGTACTCAGTTATACTCCACTGTTGCCATGGTATTGGCTAAGGCAGTAGCAGTACAGCTGATGTGCATGTAATTAGATACTTAGGAACACCAATTGGTTATCAGGATAGCACATGTTACTGATCTGTAACTATAAAAGGTTGCCTTGTCACACAATCAAACCATCTGTATCTACCTGTAGGACAGTACAAAACACTGAAAGATGAACCGAAAATGAGTATTACACTAGTTAATAACACCTCCGATTACTAAGACTGTTAACATGTAGTATGTCTGTGTATGTAGTACCTGTACTGTAAGAGTTACAGTGTAATCAATGCATATAGTGGAAATAGCTATCTTGTAGTGATGCATTGTTGAGCAGTAGTAATGCTTGTAGTATTCTATGTGTGTACTGCTGTGGGTCACACGGCACACTCCACATACACCACAAGGGATGATATGGGCTTGGAACCCACCAATTCGCTTCCAGCCACTGTCAGTGTCAGGATTGGACCAACAAGTATGTGCTATAACAGGGGATAGTATATGTCGATATATTGTAACAGTCGACATATGTATGGGTGTATAAGTAAGATGAACATGTTAAAGGTGGGCTTACCATGCAAATATGGTGTGCATTGTGGGATATTGTGACAATAACTGTGTAATGTACAGTATTCTAGGCAGATCTGTATTCTATTCTACATAGCAGTTCTGTTATGTTATGCAAACAGTAGTTATGTCTATTGGCAATTACAATACTCAATGACAGGGTACATAGCATTAGTATTCATCTGACAGTTTAGCAGCATGATAGCAAAGATAATTGGAAGAGCCAGGTAACTATCCATGCACATAACACATGTAATATCAACCTCTCTACTATCGTTTGCAAGCAATAACAGCTGTGCATGTGTACATTGTATGCAAATGTGTAGTGACCCTTGTTACAGGGCTGGGCCAAATGGCTATGTGCACACCTACATAGAGTGGATAATGAGAGTACAGACACACTGGTTGAACTACCAGGTTTGTGTAGCCCATCCTAACAGCTGCACGCACATACTGTATGTAAGGAAGTGCACAGCACTGGCAATGAAACAGATTGCATATCATCTTTAACTCCAGTGTAACATCTGCAGTAGGAGTGTAAGATGTAGGAGACAGCTGCCCATATGTAATAGCCGCATCATAGGTGATGGCTGACACTATCTGATTTTATCCTGATCATGTTGATAGTGGCATCAGAGCCTATTGATACATGACTCTGTTTGGAGAGTGGGTGTCTGTGCCCAACAAAGCTCATGGTCCTGGTGGATATGTGAGTATATACCCAGAGAAGAAAACAGACCTGTAGACACTTGCATCATCTGTAATCAACTAACAGGATGTGATGTGCTCCTCAGAGGAGGATTGCTGCTAAAGGTAGCTACAATGTTTCCATAACAGCCAGTGTTGTCACGTCCATAACACAAATATTTACATGTGAGCATCACTGTCTAAAACATCTTCACAGGCAATACGTAAACTAAATACAGTACTTGGTACTTGTAGTACTGAATGCTCATACAGGCATGTCCACTAGTCAGCTACTGGTGTTTCCTAATGTCAGCTTTGTGTATGTGGCCATCCTGGGGAAATGTAATCTCTATGCCATGTACACTGCCAAACCCACCTAAAACCACGCCCGACACATTGTTTGGGATGCAGCTACAGGGGTAAACTGGAAGGCAGCCCAGTCTACAGCCATGACTGGACTGGACAGTCATGAGGTGTAGGTTAACACATGCAGCTCATCAACACAACCAACACATACCCTTACCAGAACACAGTAAGGACACCCACACACACTACCAGAAATCACACACATTCACAGACGTCTAAGTATCTGGCCAAACAAGTGACCCCCCCAAGCAGGAAGAGACAGACACCGAAATACACAAACTGTATGACATAGTTTGCATAATTGTGCCACACCTCTGAACACATGACTGGAAACATGCCCAACAGTACTCATTTGTGAATGCAAACTCTAGCACTATGTTACACACTGACCTATATGAGGGCATACATACTGTCAGCTGCCTGTCTGCCATGATTAGCCACATACTCATATACTCAGACCACCTTTTCAACTATGCACATGGCTCTGGCATATTCCATGTTCTTGTGCAGGACCTGTGATGCAGTATCCTGGACTGCATGGAAACACATGTAGGACCTGTCAAGTCTTGTAGCCCATGCAGGTATGTCCCAAGGCCTGGGTAGCATTCTGCCATTGGCCAGAATGATACTGCAGTACAGGGACAAAAGGATTGTATTCCACAATTGTCTAGTGTAGTGGTGCATGTCACAGGGTATCCAGTACCTGTCGTCCTGGGATAAAATGATTGACAGACCATGATGCTTTGCCAGACAGGGCCTGCACCTGTCACCCCTGGGAATCTGGATACTGCCTAGGGCTCATGCTATAGTGCCTTCATCATGCACGGTTCAGGTGAGGGTCCACTGCTGTTACAGGGACAGCCAAGCAATAAACTGCGGGTCTCCTACACAATGATACATGAAAAACACTATCAGAAAACTTTTAACCCAAAGGAAACATACCCATTAAATTTTTCAACCCCAAACACCCTGCATGACCATGTTATAACACATACCTCACCTCTTGCCCATTATCCTTTATTGGAAAAAGGGCCCGGTGTGTCCATATTCCTGAAGGATATGACCCCCAGCAAATTGCACTTGCATAACATCAGATGCATTATGCTGAGCAACTACCTTTGTGCCAAAGTGGAATTTAAAATGCACATTGAGACAGATCACCCACCAGGCAGCGGACTTCCCAAATGTCATAATGTGCTGTAATGGGGGAGATTAGGTCTGAGACAGAACCATAATAATGGCTACTCTCAACTATTCCATTATGAACTGGGAAGACTCCTCATGTACCAACACCTGCGCTCAATGCATGTTGGATTCCACCCCCGACCTGGATCACAGTAGTCACACAAACAGGGCTAACAGTATGCTACACATAGTTAGTCTCCACTGCCAATGTTATGTTTCCTAAGAGCAGAGTAATGAGTGCCATGGCACCCATGCAGATGGACAGTGCATGTGCAAATGCTGAATCCTACACCTTCATTGAAACAGAACCAGGAGTCAACCCCAACAAAAAGTAGGCAAACGGGTTTACCATGCTTTAAACTGTACCACAGAAGGTAGTAACTGTTGCAAGATTGAACACACATGAGTGTAGGTGATCCCTGGTCAGCCTCAGTAAGATGCAGATACACCATATAAAACCACGCAAAGCTACTGTGAAACTAATCAGCCACATATTATGAGGCCACGCACAGAGCATTCTATAGCTGTGTCATTAATCATAATGGCAATGACAAGACCTGCTGTGCTGCTCAGCACTATGGCATGGGAAGTACTGCACCTACAGAAATAGCACCCGTTCATCCAGATAGGGGGACACCTAAACCCCCCCTCCCCATCCCCAACAGGTACACTTAGTAATATATCCATGTACACTACAGGGCCCTGTATAACTATGCAGGTAAAATGCACTCTCTAATCCATACATACAGCTTTCATGGGACCTGTCAACATCCCAGGGTGTATCCTACACAAATGTAAGAACATTTGCTATCCACATACACATCATGTTCAATCAGCTCCATGTCAGGCTGTGTACACACTGAATTTACACAACAGTTATCACACCCACAAGGGGGGACACCATTGATAATGGGACATAGTGCACAAATACCCTGCTGAGTCTGGTCTGTTTGGGCCCTGAACCGGTCAAATAATTGATGTACCTACAGATGTAGATGACAGTAGGGTTGATTCACACTGCATATCATGACCTTGCCAGGTTGTAGGACACCATCACCCATACTGTGTTCCAGCTACACTCAGTAAACTAGGTGTATATTCCTATGTCACAGGAGTGGTTGGCAACTGGACTACTGGCAGAACCTACACTACAGAAGGTGTCTGATGAATACATGCACATCAAACCAGTGCCAGCCACAGTAATACAGGGGTCATTCCTGGTACTACCCCTCTTTGTTATCTATACCACACAGACTAACACAGAAGGCATCAGCCTATTGATGTCTGCAAATTACTATGAACTAGGAGCAATAGTTGACTCATTGTGTGCTGCGTTCAACATACAGAAGGGCCTTTGTGTGTCAGATGTGTGTTGTGTGATATATGGCCACAATCTGACAGCTAAGTATTGCATTGTCATCCCCCATGTTACAAATCTTGTACCCGTTAACTACCACCTAGGTAGCGGTCAACATAATGGCAACTGTGTGTATGGGATGCAGCTGGACAGTACTTCCCTTTGATAGTTACATCACCACAAAAGATAGGTTGTCATATGTGGCACGCCTAATCATGACAGGGTGCCATCCAGGAATATAGAGATAACTGCTCAGCCATACTCAATGCCCATGTGACCCGTAATAGATCACATATTTCCTTTAAGGGTTATTGCCCATGTGCAGATGGCCTACACTGCCCTTCACAATCCCTAGCTGCACTATGTAGTATGCAGCCTACCCTGAATAAAGCCATGTCCAATCCAGAGGTGTTGGACATGCTACACTTAACACATCCTGATCCCAAATAACACACAAGTCATGGACATCCACCTTTCTAGTACAAGGATGCCTGACAAATCCCTGTCCCATACACTTACCATACTATGCATCCCTATCCAGCGAAGCTGCACATCGCCCCTCTCTGTGACATGGTGTGATGACCGCATGCCAAATATATCAGTAACTATGTGTATCAGTTCTGTGGCACTGCTTGAACTGGCCACTGAAACTTACCTGTCTGTTGCCTACAGCTAGGTAACCTGTCTGTCTAGGCTCATACATGGCTCAGGGCATATAGCCTACTAGATCACTATGGCCATACATGCTATAGTTGATATCCAACCCTGCAAATACCATCAGGCTAGCTATTGTCCCATGTGTTACACATGTGCAACACAGGCAATACATGACAGGATGCTATACAGCTGTACAGTGCCATGTAGATGTATATGGCAAAACACATACATGCTTGCAAGTCTGCAGGGTCACAGGTCATGTCCCTAACGGCTATGTATGACTATATATGTGGCATATACACAGCATTAAGGTTGATTGCATTAATGTGAACACATCCAGGCATGTGCTGATAGGTAAAGACACCACTACAGGCAAACAGACATGCCCACGTCAAGACAACATCCACATGGTGTATGAGCAATGTCATCACATGACACACACATATATGGCGATAACATCACATCACCAGTAGGTGTCAAATGTGTGTGACTTATACATGTCAGTGGTGTTAGTGTCATGTAGATTTACAAAGATGTATTTGTAATCTTAATAAATGGGATACACATGTATGTTCAGCTGTACTTTCTGTGAGTTACTGTGACCTGTCTCCATTTATGTCTTCCAGGTATGCTACATAGCAGACTGCCAATACAGCCTTGGAGGATGAGGTCCTCATCTCATACTCCTCGACAACATCACTCTTCAGCCATGTGCCACAGGATGCACAGCAGCGGATGCCCTGTGAGAACTCTGCAGGAGGGTAAATGATGTTGGCAGGCACAATCCATGGG
>NW_025059650.1:0-5316 GCF_019279795.1 Protopterus annectens
CGCTTTAAAATTCTATACACAATAATGATACCATTTGCTAAACAAAACAGTTGCACATTTTAAGCAGACTTAGCATGAGCAGCAGTAAATCTTTCCTTGAAGCTCACAATTCCTTGAAAATAAATTCCACCTGCTAACTCTAAATAGAGCATTTCACTTGCTCTCACACACCTCAACCTTTGCAAGAAATCTGGACAAAGCCCAACATAAATAGGGACAGATTATAAATATTGCTCTCATGAACTTAGAACATTGCTAGAATAACAGGATTTATGTTACTATGCATTTTATATGATGGACAGAAGGAAGGTTGGTATATTGTGTGTGCAAGAGACCAGATGGAAGGGGAGTAAGGCTAGGTGCATCGGAGGTGGGTTCAAATTGTTTTATCATAGTGTGGATGGGGGGAGAAATGGCATAGGAGTTATCCTGAAGGAACAGTATGCTAAGAGTGTTTTGGAATTGAAAAGAGTGTCGGATAGAGTGATGTTTATGAAGCTGGAAATTGATGGTGCAGTGATGAATGTTGTTAGTGCATATGCTCCACAAATTGGGTGTCATGGATGAGAAAGAAAAATTTTGGAGTGAGTTGGATGAAGTGGTGATGACTGTACCCAAGGGTGAGAGAGTGGTGATTGGAGCAGATTTCAATGGCCATGTTGATGAAGGGAACAGAGGAGTGGATGACAAAGTGATGGGTAGGTATGGTGTTAAACAAAGGAATGCAGAAGGTCAAATGTTAGTGGATTTTGTGAAAAGGATGGACATAGCTGTGGTGAATATGTAGTTTAACAAGAGGGAGGAGCATAGGGTGACATACAAGAGTGGAGGAAGATGCACACAGGTGGATTATATCTTATGTAGGAGGGCCAGTTTGAATGAGATTGGAGACTGTAAAGTGGTGACTGGGGAAAGTGTAGTTAGGCAGCATAGAATGGTGGTTTTTAGGATGACGTTGGTGATCAAGAAGAGGAGGAGGAGTGTGAGGGCAGCACCAAGGATCAAATGGTGGAAACTGAAAAAGGGTAATTGTGAGGTGGAATTCAGGGATGAGTTAAGACAGGCACTGGGTGGCAGTGAAGAGTTACCAAATAGTTGGGTAACTACAGCAGAGCTAGTAAGGGAGATGGCTAGAAAGGTGCTTGGTATGATATCTGGACAGAGGAAGGATAAGGAGACATGGTGGTGGAATGAGGAAGTACAGGAGAGTATAGAGAGAAAGAGGTTTGCAAAGAAGAAGTGGGATTGTCA
Source organism: Protopterus annectens (assembly GCF_019279795.1). Lineage (NCBI taxonomy): Eukaryota > Metazoa > Chordata > Ceratodontiformes > Protopteridae > Protopterus > Protopterus annectens. The sequence goes on from NW_025059650.1 coordinate 1,252, forward strand.
GACAGATGAAGAAAGTAGACAGGAGTATACGGAGATGAGGTGCATGGCAAAGAGAGATGGCGAAGGCTAAGGATAAGGCATATGAAAAGTTGTACGAAAGGTTGGACACTAAGGAGGGAGAAAAGGAACTTTACTGATTGGCTAGACAGAGGGACCGAGCTAGGAAAGATATGCAGCAGGTAAAGGTGATAAAGGATAATGAGGGAAACATACTCACAAGTGAGGAGTGTGTTGAGGAGATGGAAAGAGTACTTTGAGGGGTTGATAAAGAGAATGAGAGTGAGAGAAGGTTGGATGATGTGGGGATAATGACTCAAAGTACAATGGATTAGCAAGGAGGAAGTAAGGATAGTTATGTAGAGGATGAAGAATGGAAAGGCTGTTGGTCCAGATGACATACCTGTGGATGCAGGAGGTGTTTCAGGTGAAATGGCAGTGGAGTTTTTAACTAGATTGTTTAATGAAATCTTGGAAAGTGAGGGGATGCCTGAGGAATGGAGAAAGTGTTTTTGTACCGATTTTTAAGAATAAGGGTGATCGGCAGATCTGTAGTAACTACAAGGGATTAAATTGATCATTCACAGCATGAAGTTATGGGAAAGAGTAGTGGAAGCTAGGTTAAGAAGGGACATGATGATTAGTGATCAGCAGTATGGTTTCATGCCGGGAAAAAGCACTACAGATGCAATGTTTGCACTGAGAGTGTTGATGGAGAAATACAGAGAAGGTCAGAAGGAGTTGCCTTGTGTTTTTGTAGACTTAGAGAAAGCATATGACAGGGTGCCTAGATCGGAGTTGTGGTATTGTATGAGGAAGTCAGGAGTGTCAGAGAAGTATGTAAGAGTGGTACAGGATATGTAGGAGGGTAGTATGACATCTAAAACTCAAATGTCTGTCATTTAGCAACTTCAATCCTTTTTAGGAAGAATATGGGGCAAAAAATCTGGACATTCTGCAAAAACCTGGACAGCTGAGGGGTATGCTACCTCCTTCTTATACAGACAATATTTGTTTCTTATCCAAAAAAGACCTGCTGCCTGACACAACTATCTACTTGGTTCATGGGGAAGACATGATCAAAGTAAAAAATCAACAGCAAGCAAGAAACAAGCTCAAGATAAATTGCTTAAAGGATTCCTGCACAAGTTATGGACCACACATGATAGATTGGCATTCTGTTTAGTTTACGGGTAAGCCTGCAAAGATGACTGCAAGTCTCCAACAAAAGATGACTGCAAGTCTCCAACAAATGTAATGAGCTTCTGAAAATATTGTAATCCTGTCCTTTTATTACAAATACTGCCATATGCATTTCAATACCCAAGGCTTATACATTATCTAGTTATGTAAATATTCTCGGCATGGCAACAACGAAAAGGCTTTCAATGCTGGTAATTCTTTAACAGTATGCTTATTAAAGCTTACTTGCATCTTACAATCTCAGACAAGCTTACCTGATGTCATTAAATCATTGCTACTTAAACAGAGCAACAGGGCACCGTGACAGCATGCATCTCCTGAATAATAAGAAGCATAAATCAACAGTATAAAAATGACAGAAAACCAGAACATTCTGCAAAATCAAGGACAGATGAAAAGCCATGGTCGTACTTGTGGTCTACCTTGGATGGGGGGATGCAGAGTGCACACTTACAGTGCATAACTGCTCCTTGCCTTGCTTGGACACATCCAGAGCCACTACAATGGGGAGTGGGGTGCAACAAGTATGTCACAATTTGAAATGTCTCTGGGACGTGATGGCTCTGACACTCATACCTTTCAACTTCAGAGCAAAAATCTGGACAAAGCCATACATAAAACTAGAAGTGGGACACGGGCCCCAAAAAATAAGGACATTTTTAAATATTGCTCTTATTAACTTAGATAATAGAACAAAGAAAGTCTTGCATTAGTAGAATTTTCTGAAGGGTATGAAATATGAAACTCAATGTCTGCCATTATTTTCTAACTTCAATCTTTAATGTTTTGCCACTAATTTGCCATAAAACCACAATTTTATAAAAAACAGACCAAAATGTGATGAAAAATATAAAGTTGCCACACAATACAGCTGGGAACCTGTCAAAAGGGACACCTTTTTAAAATTAAAATTTTAAATTGAGCAGTAACTCAAACAAGCGTTGTCCCTTTTATTCTCAGCTAGGCTCGGGGAAAGGGATGCTGAACCCCTTGAAGGTTGTGCTCAGGGCTGGTAACCCCGAAAATCCACTACCAATCATTAGCGGACAGTTCTGCTGTACTAACCAAAAGCGAAAGACACAAACAAACTTGAGCAGCAAAATTTTGAGTATCTACATGCATTTCTGAAATAAAAGTAATAACTTATCATTACAGTTATATATAATTGTAAACCCTCCAGTTTTTTTCCCAAAAATTTCCATTTTGAGGAGGGATTATTAGGGAGAGCAACATTTTGAGCCAAAATTGGGGGCAATGGAGAGGTTTGGATATTCAATTCTACAAAGCGATTTACATACCTCTTAATGCAGGAAATCTGGACAAGGCCAAATATATTTGGGGAACATACATACACTACTAAAATTGCTTTGTATAAACTTAAGACAGTTGATAGAACAGGTCTTGCATTAGCATGCATTTTTCTGAAGGTTATGATCTAAACTCAATTCTGTCATTTAGTGACTTCATTCCTAAATGATTTGCTAGAAAACCACAAATTTTATGAGGAACAAACCAAAAAAAAAAAAAGCAAATATCTATTCATTCTGCAAAAATATGGACAACTGAGAGGTATAGTTCAACCGGGGCTGTCTGAGTTTGCTACCCCCCCCTCACAAAATCATGGTCGAATGGAGCCTCCCCCTGCAGCCATTCCAATGTCCCATTCCTTGGTTATTTTGCCCCATTTACCATAAACACTGTAATGTGCATACTGCTTTACTTCTGCAATGATTTAGATTTCATTTGAAAGTTTTATTTTGCATTTTACAGCACAAACCCTAATAGATATCTGTTAAACAAAGCAATGCAGTCTCACAATGAAAATAGACTTAGCATTAAAACTTCTCTGCCCTTGAAACTCACATGCATTGAAACCCACATTCAAAGAAAATACATTTTGCCAGTGGCAGATTAACTCTAGGCTGTTTTCAAAATCATAGGCCCCTTAAACATGAAACATACACATGCTCTTTGATACACCTTCCTGACTGTATTACATTATATTCCTTGTACAATACAGTACAGTTGTTAGAGGTCATTTTAAATTTATTGTTTTGAACATTTTTCCAGTAAACAATGAAACAAAAATGCATACACCAATGACAAAACTGCCCAATTCAGAACATTTCCATCATAAAACATCTATTCAACCTTCTATAGTCCACCAGTATCAGTAAATATGCACAATCTCTGAAGTAGTAAAATCCACATTAAAGAAATCTGTAACTAAGAGGTTGCTGCTAGCAAACAACTTTATATGTCATTGTTTCATCTACAAATAAAGTGCCTGTTGCCTTGAAGAATAAATTGCCTTTGTTGCATGCATTAAAAAAAATGATAAGCTAGTAATACCGTAATAGGGAATGGATAGCAAACTGATAGGTTCATAGTTACTAGGTATCTTTGCCAAACAGGACTGCAGCATCCACCCTCTTTACAATACAGTACAGTATCAGCAATGCATTTACCTACTGTGGGAGTAGAACCCACAGCCTTCAGCATCAAAATCAAGTACACTACCTGTTGTGTTATTAACAATGCAAGCAGACTAAGCTTAAGCAGCACTAAACTTTTGCTCCCCTGCAGCTCTCAGCTCCTTGAAAAAACTACTTGACACTCAGCTGTATGTCAGAAGTTTGCAGCACAAGAAATCTGGAAAAGACAAAATTTATTGGGGAGACAAAAGGCCAAAAACCAGGGACACATTTTAAACATTGCTTGCATAATGTTGGAAAGTTGCTAGAATAAAATGCTGCTTACCACCATACATTTCATTTCCACGTCTTGAACCCAGGGGACCCTGTGCAAAACAGTCAGAACAACATACCACTACGCAAATCACGGGAAAAAACTAACTAAAAGGCT
>NW_025059651.1:0-5206 GCF_019279795.1 Protopterus annectens
TTTTGGGAACTACTCAGGCCTCTACAACATTACCCTACAGCCACTACAATTTGTGAGTCCATGTGCTATGGCAGAACCACTCACCACAGCCACAAGGGGGAATACATATTACACCTGACCATCTGCAACATTGGTACTCACTGTTCCACACCAGAGGTAGACCACCATCGTTGATATCTGACCATACCCACCTTTCCCTGGACATCCATATCCCATCCCCACCCCCAGGCAAGGTTGTCATTGCAAACAAACTGTATTTATCAAAAGCAGCCTTTACACTTGTGAAGACTGGGGTGGAAGACTTCAAAGGACCCATGCTGGGGGAGTATACAGGCCACTCTGCATAATCCTTGACAATTGCATTCTATGAGCATGTGGAAGGTTTGCATTGATCATGCTATCCCAAATATACCCATGACTGCTCCACAACAGGACACCTGTCAGGTGTACACCAGCCATATATGAGCTGTCCAACAGACTGAGTGAGCTAATACATTGCAGAGCAGTAGCCCACAGAGGGAGGACATCTCTGAAGAGTACCGGCATGACACTTCAATCCCTCATAATCATCACGACACAGTGTTGACAGTGAAATTGTCCAGACAATGCAGATAAGGCTCCCCTCAGTCTGTTATTGACGCCCACTTACTGTTAGAGGTCCTCAGCAACCCTCTTCCAGCACACACCAACAACATGGATGTAGCTTAGCAAATTCAAACCCTGGGATCTCCACTGTGTCCCTGCTTGACAGAGGCACAGCACACTAGCCTCACACGGTGCCTTATGTGACCTACTTTACAGTGGCACAGTAGCCTACTGTACTGGGGAGGCAGAGACCAAGCACACTCTGGCTAAGCTGTCATTCCCTAGGGCAAACAGCCTAGTGTTGACCTCTACACCCATATGTTTAATTGTCAGATGCACATTATTTGTTGCTGATAGACTGTTTGCAGGTCTTTATTGCCATAGCATTCCCTGTTTGTATGAACAACTTGTGTATCTGTGGAAGATGTTTGCATATGGGAGGGATCCACTATATCACGTATGTCTCTGTAGTCATTTAACTGTGTGCACTGGGCAGATTGGTGTAATGTGGTTGGTTCATGGAATAACACGCATACAAATACCAGATATGTGTGGCCAACTGCTAAACTGAGATTTGGCCTAAGTGTGTAGCATGCCCAGTTCAGCCTTCCATGGCATGTTGTCTGACATATGACTCATTTATCAAAGTGTGCGAGCATGCCCAGTGTGAGCTTTCCGTATGTTGAACTCTGCAGCCACCACATTTGTGGATGAGTGTGAACTTCAACAATATCTCCCGTTTATGGTTGTGTGTTGTGTCATGTTGTGTAGTTACTGTCCAACTGCTTTGTGTGTGAACACAACAGGGATTATACTGTGCCTGCAGGGTTTGCATGGGATACTTTGCATACAGTTGTCAACATCCTTTCATACTGACCTAACACTGTAGTACCGTATAGTGTACTGGTTCAGTACTCTCACTGTGGTGGACAGTATCCTGGGCTTTAGTCCTATCACTGCTTTACATTTCCATAGTGAGCACAACAGCCTGGTTAGGGGCCAGTTGTGCACATCTGACCATGTTGCATTATGTTCAGATATGAACTACTTATACCAGGCTTGTCCAACATTGGTAGTGTATTCCACAACATAGGTGTACATTGGCAAACAGTAGCATTGTGCCCTAGGCCATTTCTAATGCTAGTCAGAGAGTGTTTGTCCTTCGACACACATTGTAAGTGGAGTTTGCCATGACATATGTCATGGTTAGTATACTGTGCCTCCGTCTACCCATGACATAACAGTGATACCCAGGGTAAACCTACCATCTCCCATCCACTCATCACGATTCCTCTTGAGGAGAATCGATGAGTGACTCTATGGATAACCTGTACTGGGAGTTTACTCATGAGTGGGGGTGGCTTCTGTGTTATGGATCATGCAGTACAGCTTGTCCTATGTATGTCAGTGCTGGGGTTCAGGTCTCTCATGTGCATAGCTCACTGCCATTCAGATTGTACAGGTGCAGCATGTTCATTGATTCCAGCTTGGACATGGCTTTATACATCAGGCACAGCTTGCCTCTGGGTGGGCAGTATGGCAGTGTGTGGAGCTGCAGTTTGTTTAATCAGGCAACACATGGCATCTGTTCAAGCTCTTTGATACTCCTGGTGAGGTACTGTTGGGGACTTTACAGTTGATGGAGGTGTCTGCTGAGGTACATCCCACAGGGGCTATTGTAGTTAATTGTAATGCTGATGAAGGATGACTGCAGAGCCACAATGACCTCCCCTTATCTAGATCTGACCCACCTTCATGATTAGGTGGGTATATGGTATGTTTCTGTAAACACTACAGCCACATGTTTGTCCAATGCAGGATATCTATCACCTTGTGTCCCCAGGTCTCTCATTACATGTTAAGTACATAATGGGTTAACACCTATGTGGTAATTTGTGGGCACTTACTGTATATCCACGGGGGTTGACTTTACACTTTTCTGCAATTAGCTTGTTGACATGGCTATGGCACCAGTTGTCTGTTTCTATGTGGCCCTTTTGTGGGATGCTTGTGTAAGCTGGAGGGTCAGATATGGTGGGCAGTTTGTAGTCCTCTGCATACATGTTCAGACACAGTCCTTCCATGTTGGCCTGTACCTATGGGACATATATACCAAACGAGGGAGGTCCCAGGACCAAGCCTTATGGGGTGCCAGTTATATCTGGTTTGTAGTCTGACATGGCTGCAGCATGTCTGACCATGTCAGTTCTGTCCTTGGTCAGGTTTGCAATACCTCTACTGACATAGGGGTTTATATTTAAGCTGGTGAGCATATCTATAATGAACACGTAGGGTATTGTATGGAAGCCTTTGCAAGGTCCAGCTACGCTGTGTGGACCACATTGCCCTCATCAATGACCTTAATGACTGTTTCAAATGGGTCAAACATGTTTAGGGGCAGGATCTGCACTTAAGAAAGCCACACTGGGTAGGATCCATTGTCAGTAGGTCCCCAATATCTTTATGTCTGCAGTACATGCTGATCCTTTCCATAGCTGTGCAGACCAAGCTTCTCAGGATTCTGGGGTGGTAGTTTGCAGTATCCATTCAGGCAACACCTTTGTTGAGAAGGACCACTGTTGTTGTACACTGCTCTTTGGGTACATATCCTGTGGTAAGGCTGACATTGAGCAGTAGTGTGATTTGGCATTCCATTCTTCTTGGAGTCCATGTTGGACTCAGCCCAGGACACCATCTCATACCATTGCTGCTGTGTGTTTTGCTTTGTAGATGCTGGCTGTTACCTCAGCATCTGCAATGTCAGGGGGCCAGCAGTCTGCTGGGATAGATATTTTGCATTCTGGGGGGGGGGGGGGGGTTGCACTGCACCTGTCAGGTTGTATGTTGGCAATATGTGTGTGTGTTTGGTATGTTGTTTGTAATATTTGTGTGATTCAGAGCATATCTGTGAATTCCCAACATGGTTCCTACCATCAGTTGAGTAAGCCTTGGGATTATCCTTAGTGTCCTGTACAATTTGTATCTTCATAGGTTCATAGGTTCATACTAGGCTATCCACCCTAGGGCATTTGTAAGCCAGAGTGTGTGTGTCTTTCGCCGCCGTTTGCTATGTGAATATTATGGCCATTTATGATTTACTTTACTGTGCCTCTGTCTGGACGTGACACAGTGAAGACACCCAGTGTACATCTCGATCATCCATCCACTTGGCAAGATTCCTGTTGAAGAGTGTCAGTGAGGGGCTCTGCCTAACATGGAGTGGGATTCTGTTCCAGGGTGTGGGGAGCCTCTGGGTTATGTATCTGTCCCTCCAGCACATCCTATTTCATTATGTGTTGAGGTTGACATCTCTCACTCTCACAGCTCAAATGGCTTTGAGTTTTCTGGGGTGGAGCATGTCCATTACTCCTGTGTTGGACATGGCCTTGTACAACAGACATACAATGCCTCTGTGTAGGCAGTATGTGACTGCATTCAGCTGGGGTGTCTACAGCCAGGCAGCATATGACATATATTTGAGACCCTTTATCCTCTTGGTGAGGTACCTTTGAGGTCTTTCTAACTGCTGCAGGTGTCAAGTAAGGTACATCCCAAATGAGGCATTGTAGTAGATTATGGGTCTGATAAGAGAACAGTACAGGGGGACAAGGACCTCTGTTGATGTAGAGGTGGATCCTTTCATGATACGGTGTCCAATATCGACAGTCTTCCTAGCCACATTGGCAATTGGTGTCACATAACAGGTTACTGTCCACTTGTGTCCCTAGGTCCCTGATTACTCCTTCCATACATAATGGTTTACCACCTATGTGGTAATTTGTGAGTACCTTGTTTGGTATTTGGTGGGACATTCATACTGTCCAGTGTCTTCAGGATGCTGGGTGGGGTTCCTGTGTGTGAGAGTGTGGTCTGTAGCATGCTACAGACTGTACAGCAGTTTTGCCTATGGTTAGGTGCACATGGGTGGTCTCCGATGCTTGTGCATTGTCAGTTACCTGGGCGTATGGGTGTCTGTGCTGAATATGGATACTCCCCTCCTTTTATGTTTTGGTCCAGGTTTTGGGGCCATAAGCATGATATGAGGTATAACCTGGTAGTGCTGGTGTGCTGTCAGGAGGCTTGCAGCAGGTTTCTGTCACTGCACAGACATCGATGTTCTCCATACTGGGAGGGCCTCAGGAGCATGCATGTTGCGTTTACACTCTGGCATTGGTCAGCATTACCCTTATGTTTCTTACCACTTATGTTTTCTAGGGTGGTGGGGTTTGTCTTTTCAGCCTTGCCTACGTAAGGCTCTATGGAGGTGGCAAAGCCTTATCCAATATCCAGACCCCGGGTAACAGGTGCAAGCCATCCCTGGAACAGCAGCATGGCTTGTCAAGCATGACATCCCAACAGACAGACATTAGATCCTCTTGGATGACAGCAGTAATTGTGCCACTTGTTAAAGCTGATCATTCTGTGTTTGTACTGTGGCATCATTCTTGGTGAGGGTAGGATGCTGCTAACGGTCAGTTCATACCGGGCCCGGGTACATAAAGAGCTCATCATGTTTCTTTTCATGTAGTCCAGGGAGGTACATCTCAGGTCATTCACGCCAGCATGGACAATGACTGCATCATATTTCTACTTGCTTTGGGGTGACCCCTTTTTTATTTGT
>NW_025059652.1:0-5839 GCF_019279795.1 Protopterus annectens
CCAGGCCGACAGTTCTGATACATGTAGTTCACAAGTGCGCTAGTGCTCCACCAGATGTGTCCCGGCACCAGAACTGTGACTTGGCGACACAACAGCAATGTTTCTGTATGTTCGTGTGCCTCATTATGGCATTCCTGTTCATGTGTGTGTGCATTTCTGATGTGTGTCATCAGCCACAGTTGAACTGCACATCCGGCATCCCCCACTAGGTGACCATGAGGGTTGTCCCCATTGCCAAATGTTTTGTACAGCTACGTCAGATGCCACATATCGGACGATTGCAGCTTCCAGGGCATCCAGCACACACATTCATTATTACGGGCTGGCCATCACACACAAACCTCCACTTCATGGAGGGAAGCCCTTGTGGATGATGTAGGCCCTGCCACACTCACTGGCTGGTGCTTTGATGCATATGTGCGTGCAGTGTATTGCACACAGTACTTAGGGTATTCCACTATTGTGTGGAAACGACACATATTGCTGCCCAATACATTATGGGAATTGGTGATATATACATCATCACTGACATGTGCTGACATGGCATTCATGACCTGGTGCAGTACCCTGGATGCTGATGTTTGTAAAATCCACTCATATCACCAGTTGATCTCTGGAAGGTACCTTTGCTGGTATCCTTAGGCAACACATACCTTGGTTTCCACTGGGATAGGTTTCCCTCTGTTGGGTCTGTGTGTGAGACATGGCCTGCACAGATCCACAATCTTCTGCAGGAGGTCTCTGTCCACTCTATAGCACTCTACTATCTCCAGCTCATGTAGCCCCTGGTAGTTTACCCTGTGCCTGCACACTCCTCTCCGTCTACTCACTGTGTGATGCTGAGCAGCATTCACATTGGCACAACCCTCCACATGTTGCGTATTTTGACGTATAATAGCAATGGCAGCCCCTAACATTATCTTGTCTCAGTTAAGCTTTTACAGTTTGCACTTCTCTTACTATACTACAGTGTTGCAGTGTGTCTGAGAATAACATGGTGGACTACTGTTTGTAGAGTTGTACGTGCTGTGCTGGCCTACTGTACTGGCTGTGTAATATACTCAGTCTGATTGTTTCCACCTGCTAGCTGTGGTAGTTCTCCTTGGTTAACTTACTGCTATTTGTTTACCTTCCTTTTCACTGTTTGTGTCCACAGTGAGCGGCGCCGCGCATAGGAGCACGGTGAAGTGCATATCCGCTTCCACGTGCGCAGACAGGCTTATACATGCATACAAACACTTACACTGGCTTACACAACATTACACGGGCTTCAACAATCTTACAGTAGCTTACTCGTTCTTCAAGTCGCGCACACAGGCTGACACACATGCGCACATGCTTACTCGGGCTTACAGGCTTGCACGGGCGCAAACACACTTTACCAGGTTTGCAAGGAACTTCAGTGATATCCATGGCGTACACCATCAGTTTACTGACTTTACCTAGGATAAATCATAACACGCCTCTTCCACTGATGAGTCACTGACAGCAGACATGTGACACACTGCTCCAATAAGATTACAGTGTTTTATACATACACACTCATGATGTCACCTATCTTCTACGATGATAGTCCCCTTCACCTACTCTTACACTGTAACGGCTTGGCCCATATGGCATGACAAATTGTGCTTCACTATCCTCAGCCTCAATTGCATAGGATTGCCTACTAATGCTTGGTTACATCTCTGAGTGTGCGCTTCCACACATAGCAACCACTACTCAGTAGCCATGTTGTCTTCAGCTTGCCATTCCCCTGCATGACGCAATAACTTTTAACTGACATTACAATTTGTATGCACATTTTACATATTTGTCTTGTTTTGTATGTACAGCGCGTACTCGGAGATCAGGGGAGGACAACTAGAGTTTTATTAATTTCCAATGGGAATACATGCCACTGGCATTATATTTGGACATTGGCATGCTTCTTCAACTAAACCATCCTTTATTTGCAGATGACATTGCTCCATTTAGCTACTTGCAGAACGTTACTCTGTTAACATCCGTGTACATTTCTGCACATACCTCTACTCTTGCACGGACAGCTTACTGTTTCATGTATCGCATATTTTACATAATTTGCATAGCTTTCATCTACAAATGGGGTAATTTGCATATCCTAACATTGCTCGTGCAACGTTCGTTTGAGGGGCTGTGTTACACGCCCCTACAGGATATTGCTGAATAGCTTGGCGGACATCTTGCCTTGCTCTACTCTTACTCTACTCGTACACCGACCAAAGCTTCCTGAATCCTGGCCTAAGCTTTGATGTGTGCTAATATGTCTATTTGTGGGGCAGGCATGGCTGTAGGTATGTTTTGACCTGCTACGTCTGTCATTTATACAGAGCACCTCCCACTTTCATCATTTGTAGAAGTGACAGCCCTATAGGGACTATATGTACAGCTGTGACATTTGACAAGTCCACACATACCTGCGGTCAATACTAAACTGACTACTTCAGCACTTTTCATACCTTCAGATTTGTCTTGTAGTGGTATAGTCGATGATACTGTTTCCTATAACATGTATCTGTTTCTGATACAAGATATGTCATTTTATTACACCACTACACACAATATATGGAGAATTCACAGGCCAGATGCCATTACATTCCTTTTGTGGGACACACCCGCCCAGAGTGCTGTGTTCCTCACAAACGCCAACAGGTGCTGATCAAAACATATTCTGCTATCATCTACCTTATGTGTTCACCGGTATTTGCGCTTTCCGTCAGTGGCAGACCTCACATGCGTGTGTGGGAGACTGAACACTGTCTCGGGGACACTGCATAGCACCCTGAGGGACACCTTTATGTTGTTTCTATTAACCTTCCACATTGACTATCACAGGGCATTAGTATTCATCCAGATTTGTTGAGATACATGCTTCTGTCTTATACATGTTTTGTCATTTGTCATCACGTCTTTCTTGACACCTGTCCACCTAATCCCACTAGTTCTGTACATTTATTTAGGTCAGGGTTACCTTCATACCTCTCAACTGTACAAATTATGGGTAAATGTCCCTAACTTAGATGTCTGATTTTGTTCCTTTTTTAATAATATTGTGCAATGCCTTTCTGGTAATTTAGTGGGAAGTCATTTGGGACTGTGGGGTTAGACAATAATGACAGACATTTGTTATTTACAATTAATAACCCTCGAAACATTCATACTATTGACTGATCCATTATTCTATCCATGTTCTGATTTTGTAAGAGGAATATTTGAGATATTCCCTCTTTGTACTTATTTTAAAATGCCTTTGTCCAGATGTCTTATTCTGATTGAGAGGTATGGTTACCATCTTATTCGTACGCATGTACATCCATGATAATCATTTACACAACACTAATATAACTCCCTACATCTTCCCCCAATAGTTTACACAATATCCGGTAGATGGGTTCATCATTTTAGGAAGTTAGAGGCGTCTGCTATACCCACATAGGTATATTAATCACTCCCATGGGGCGGACCTCATAAATCTGTGCCAACCAACACCTAGGCACATAGGCCCATTATTGCATACCCATGATTCCCAGACCTGACACCCCCCACAGTAGTCATAACACATATTTAATGTTAGCGATAATAAATTATGACGACACTTCTAAGCACTATCCACTCTCCGCATGTCAGTACATATGTCTTACATTCTGTCAACCCATGTGTTATTACACTTGCACAAGCTACTGTTGCATGTACAGCTATATTGTAGTTACGGATGACACTTCTTTGCGGCAATCATTACAGGGCTGTGCATTTATAAATTCACTATTTTTGGCGTCCTGCAAAGGACACCTATATCCATGTTTAATGAGTAGAACTTACAGATCTGGCACACTGGTACTTTCCAGCCAGTAGTTTTGGAAGCAGCAGTGTATTTACCTTAATTGCATGTCTGTTATGTGTATCCATACTAGCTATGGTGTAACCTGTTTATGTACATGTGTTATTTCTATGAGGACATTTGTTTATATGTTTGTTAGGTATGAGTGTATATATATATATATATATATATATTTATATATATATATATATATACATATATATATATATATATATATATATATATATATATATATATATATATATATATGTACATTCTTTATTTCATATATTTATTTAGTTTAAGTCTGTGGATATATATATCTATACACAAATGTATATATCCATATATAGACATTACGTGTAGAAACCAGCATTCATTTGCTATGCTGTGCGCAGATTACACATGCACAGGCGCACTTGCATTTCCTTATTGTGGGTTACGCGCAGGCGCACATGCATATCCTTATTGTGGGTTACATATGTTTACTAAGTCTTTGTGCTTACATGGGCTTTATTACTTGTGACAGTACCAGTAAAATATCTCTAATCCGGTTAACGGACATATGCGAAACACACGTTCACCTTTACATATTTAAATGTCTGTACAGCACAGACACATTCATTACACTTTAACATTATATGTGCTGTAGTCATAGTTGAACCGGGACTGCATTCACGTTGGCCGGATGCTGTAACCACTATACGTTTGGTGTTCTGACTCATTTATATGCATACCCATAGTACATAGCTACATTAACATATGCCTCACCGCTTCACTTACTTCACAGGCATCCATTCTCCTGCTGGGAAAAATGCGGTACTACACGTTACACATTCCCTATTCCCTACTGCTCTGGACCCAAGCTGCATATTTAATCACTGCAGGGATATTCAGAACCCAAAGGCTTATAGTCCTGACACATACAGGTCTTTAATTGTCAGGGTGTTCATGTGGTGATCTGGGTTTAGGCTTGTCTGCCTGGTGAATGGTAATGTCCTGACCATCTTCAAATGTCAGACAAAGCACATGGACAGGGTTTGTCCATTTTAAACATTTTATCTGTGTTTACAGACACAGGTGTTTGGGCACCTGTCAGCAGCTTATGATGTTGGCAATACATAATATGGGTGGGGGTGGTTACAATTCATAATCCACGGTGAGTGGTGTTCCCATTCACATTTGACTACTTCCTGTATTCATTCTTACGAGGGTTATTATTTTGCACATGACTTAACTATGAATTAACTACAAGTATGCAGTAGTATAGTCAACATATGTGACGCTTTGTTACAGTATAAATGTACGGACCTCTGTAATACTGGGGATTACCCCACATCCTTCACAACATTTTATGCTTATGTACATACTATTATTCAGTGAACTTTCGAAGTTTGTGAGAGCAGTAATTACATCTGTCCCTATTTGTCCACCCATCCTTTTAGGCTTTGTCCAGGTTTTGTTGCTGTAATAGGTTGGGAGGTGGTGTCGGTATGTGATTGAGTTGAATATATACTGTCGATAATTCAGTGGGGAGTAGGGTTACCACTTGTTCCTCTTTGCGAGGGGAGGTCCCACTTTGGACAGTTGTGTCCTGCGACGACACCTAAGACATGGCAACTGTCCTGTGATTTTAAGACAGTAATATATTTCTTATTTTCTTTACTAGTTGCATGATACAGGTATTTTGTATCTGGTACACATAACTATTATTTGGGATAGCATAAGCTATTCAAATGCTATGGAATAAGCTTTTATCTTGGCATACACGTGTAATTCTGTCCTTTGCACTGGCCGGGGGTATGTTTTATCCTGCAGATTCTCACATTTCTACAAGGGATGTCCCACCTTGGCCATCTGAACAGGTGGCAACCCTAGTGGGGTGACCTGCATGGTGGACAGCTGTTCCATCCTGAGTATGTTTTGCATGTCTGTGTAGAAACTGAACAGTACCGTGACTACACATTTGTCATGTTTTGCATGTCTTTAAAGTTTGGGGGG
>NW_025059653.1:0-6420 GCF_019279795.1 Protopterus annectens
ATTCCTAATTCATAAACGCTTTTCCAAACTGTAGATTGTAAGGCAAGGTTATATGACATCAGTGTTAACATTAGCAGCATGGGAATGGGCAAGCAATGCCCTATTGCTTACATCACAACTGACCCAGTGCACGGCTCCTTCACTGTGTACAAGCAGTAGTGGCAGCTGCAACGGCGGTACAGGCTTTGGCCTCAGTAGTTTTGTTCCACCCTCAAATACACCTACTTTCCTCCTGGCAAACATCCCACTCAACGAAAAAAAAATCTCAGCTTCCCATACATAGCTGTCCATTTTGCACGATGTCCACTGGATACATGTAATCTGGTCTTAATTGGTTTTACCCAAATCAGAACCTTGACTGAACTCTGATGTAAAATCTTCTTTATTCAAAACAGAACCGAATTCACAACGAAAAACAAAAACAGTAATGAACAACAGTACTAAGCGCCACCCTTCCACATGTTAGGGCATCATCAGAGTACAACTATGTTAAACTAGAACGCCCCTTTAAATAATACTATTAAGCTAATTACTTGATTAAGTCAATCAACACTCAACATAGCGGTTTGTTCCATTAGCAACAATGCCAACACAAATACATACGTGAAACTAAAATAATGATAAAAACAATTTCAAGAGTTTTAACTCAAATGTCACTTAATTATAAACTTGAATTTTTTGTTCATGCAACAAAATCACACTAACATAGATGATATTGTATAAATTTGTTTTACATTACAAAACAAATTTGAGAATCATATAATTATGAATTAACATACTGCTTGTTTACAATAATTATTAAATATTGAATATAATAAATATGTATGTAAATAAAGTAGATAAAACTTGTTATTTAATTCTTGTCTTTGTATACTTTCAACAAATTTTGAGTGAATTTTATTGTTATATTACTAAACAAATTTGAGTAAATTGTACAGTAATTCACTAACATAGTAAACATGTTTATAGTAATTGTTAAATATAATAAATATGTATTAATCCACAAACGTAAGTTAAAATGGGAATAAGAAATCTTTTAAAACAGATTTATGACAAAAGTTAAAATTGTTTAAAAAATTATAAATTATACAGTTAATTCGCAGAACTCGTTTCTAATTAAACTCTCTTTTGTGATGTATGTATGGAGAATATATATAAAAATAAAATTCTAAAAAAATATATATATATAATCTATATTCTAGGTGTGTGGTTTGCTTCTAAATGATTTGTGACTTTAACTTCAATATACTTGTAATGGAAACTTGGTCGTTGATACCAGGCCACTTATTGGCGCTAAATCTTAATTGCCAATACATTCTTTGGCTTCCAACAAAGTCTTGATATCGCTTCCCATTATACAACTTAAATTGTGGTATTCATTACAAAAAAAAAATAAAACTTATTGAAATTCACACCCACTGTGAATATATATAAGGCACTTGTTTGCTCTTTATCCTAATGTCACTGGTGTTCAATGATTCGAAGCTTTTAATTTTCTATGTGTTTTTCCTATATAGAATGCCTGACAACTTGTACAAGTAGCAGCATAAAACAACCATACAAGTATTGCAAATCACAAACTCCTGACATCTAATTGTTTTTCATAGTTGTGTATAGATAAATATGGGTCCATTGTTGATAAATCCAAAGAACTACAACCACCACATTTGTACATTTAGATCTCATATCTAATCTATTTTGTAAGGGTTTCAAATAAATTCTTTAAATCCTCCCTTTACTAAAAGTGCATTTTGGTTTATTCCCTAGAATATCTCCCCAAATCAACGTTGATTTCTGTAATAATGTTCCATGAATCGTGACATCACTTTAACTATTTGTTGAGATTTTTCTGAACGTGGATAACAAAAAGTGTCGTGGTCCAACATTCCTAACATTAGATGCATCCTTGGATGGTAATCCGAGTGTATTATAGGTTTATATAATGTTAATCTGTCACTTTATGCTATTACCACACTGAGCACCAACTCCTGATAAGCCTCCAGCAGTGAACATATTTTTCAATATAGTAAGTTCCTTAAAAAAGTCTCTTCGCTTACCAATTGTCTTGACAGCCCCACCCATCTGACCCTTTTAACTAAATTTGTTTTCTGATGATTCGGGTGGCTACTGTCAAAAATGTAAAAAATGAATTGAGTAAGTTTTTTTCCTACAAAGCTAGATGTTCTACTTTTGTCATTCTGAATTGAGATTGTGATATCTAAAAAATTGATCTTTTCAAAAGAAGTATGACTAGTAAATTTCAAAAACTTGTCATTAAACCAATGTATGTAATAATTCTTAAGCTCAATTTCAGACTCCTTCCAAAAATTAAGATGCCTGCCAAGAAATCTCTTAAATAAATCCCAAAACATTACTCCAATAATTACTAGTAAAAATATGTTCCTCCCTCCCATACAGGACCAATTATATAAATAGGGGCACATGTACCCCCATTGCAACCCCCATTTTTTGCTCTGTAATATGACTGTTAAAAATAAATAAAAATTATTTTCTAAAAACTAATTCCAACATCTGTGTCAACACCCACATTCAGAGTTGCTATAACCACTGTGTTTGTTATAAATTTCAAACAACTCAAGGCCTTCTTGATGTGGAATTACACTGAATAAATTAACAACATCAATGGTGACCATACAACAATTCAAATTTGGTCATTTACAGAGAGTTGACAAAAGCAATTTAATGGAATCCAAACAGTGCTACAATGTAATCTCTAATAATGTGGAAATTCCCATAATACTTCTTACACTTAAAATCAATATAAGCAGCTAAGGCCTCTGTCTTTACCCGCTTATGAGACTATAGGTCTGAACGGGGATTATCTAAATGTTTGTGAATTTTTGGAATCCCAAAAATAGAAGGTGTACTACTGGGAATTCCACTGATAAATAGTGATACATTTGTGCATCAATCATTCCATCCATCAAGAATTCATAGCAGCTAATCAATTTTGGTGTAGGCCTTTGTCTACATCATGTCTATTCAATCTTTGTCAAGTAGGTGTCTTCACATCCAAAAGTCTAACCATCCTTGTTTATATAATCAGAAGTCAATATAATAACTACACCACCTCCTTTATCTGGTTTCATTATTCTAAACTTGCTGAACTAGTGAGCTCCTTTAAACAGAAACGTTCTGCTGAAGTTAAATTATGTATGATACTAGATTTTTCATTTAGTATCCTTCTTATGTGTGTCTCACAGAGTTTTTCAAATATATGTATAATGAGATTCTGTGGTGGTATATATGTACTATGACGTTTGAGTGTGAGTCCTCCATCTGGTGCAACAGAATTTGAGTCATGAAAAAAGACCTTTAAATTCAGTAACCTAGTATATGTTTTTAAATTAATCAGGACATCGCCGATGTCTAACTTAAAGGTCGGCACAAATGTGAATCCTTTACTAAACAATTTTAAATATGTAGTGTCAAATGTCCTGTCAGTAAAATTGTACAAATTGAAACCCATATAGTTTATAACTTCACTTCCATATCTTAAATTTTTCATGCCAGTGTCGACACTTGCAGTATTTTGTTGCACAACTCCAACATCTGATGTTACTGAGGTTCCAAATTGTATACAGTCAGAACAATCAAAATCTAGATTACAATGTGTATCATATTGTGCTACCATCTGCCCCTTCTGTTGCCCCCATTGTTGTAGTTCCTTTGAACATAATAGTTTTGGCTGCCCTGCCTCTCCCTTAGTCTCTCTGATCTCCTTAGGGCTGGCTGCTCTAAAAAAATTGGCTTCACAACATATTGTTGTTGTCCTCACTCCTCTCTCAGGGGTTTGAGTGTCCAAATCTATCTCCAAATTCAGTGTATATGCACAGCTGTTGCTGTAGAAGAAATGGGCAGCTACGGAACTTCCCTAAACCCGTCCTGCACATCCCTAGCTATTTTCCCTACTGTCTTTCTCTCTTAGCACTTTTCACCACTATCCTATCAACCCTTTTTCATTTCTTTTAAAGAAATTAGCATGGGGGTAAGTGGAAGTAAGCACTTTTAAGCAGCAGTAAGTGGGTTTAAGCCTGTTTGCACAGAGGTAAGTAATGCCTACACAGGTTAAGCAATTGAGAAGCTACATCAGTACAAGAAACTGTAAACAGATGTTAGCAGTGCTTACCTACACGCAAACCCTCTTACAACTGCCTAAAAGTGCCTTAATCACTGCATATATATATATATATATATATATATATATATATATATATATATATATATATATATAAAACTATATACTGCATATATATATATATATATATATATATATATATATATATATATAAATATATATATATATATATATATATATATATATATATATATGTGTGTGTGTGTGTGTGTGTGTGCATATATATATATATATATATATATATATATATATATATATATATATATATATATATATTACCCGTATTATATACAGATATATATCTATAGATATAAAAGAGAACATAAATACATACTTATGATCCAAGTCACCATTAATGGGGCTGGGGGGTCCAAGCTAAATATGTTTTTTGTAGTATTGATATCACCCCTCCCATATGCAAAACACATCTACCCTGCAATACAATACCAGCACTGTTGCAAGTCCCATGCCCAGGATCTGACACAACGCCATGGGCACAAGGCATTAACATTAATCCATCCACCTGTATGATGTCAGGATGGTATCAATAACATATCATGCAGTACACTTTGACCATGGGGAATGTAGAATGTGGAAGCAATAAACATTCCAAATGTCGCCTGATACATACACACACACGCCGCACACACACACACACATATATGCAGATACACACACACATATATATATATATATGCGTATGTATATATACGCATATATATATATATATGTATATATATATATATATATATATATATATATATATATATATATATATACATCTCTCACATATGCCATACACACACACACACACACACACACACACACACACACACACACACACACACACACACACACACACACACACACACCCTGGATGAGATTGTGTGTGGTTTACTAATCATGGAAGCCCCATGAGCCCCATGTGGAAACAATAGGAACAAAGGCCCCAGCCATTGCCAGTCTGGCCAGCATTTCTGACGGCCCTGAAGGTGCACTGGAGCTGGAGGCTGAGCAGAGACAGCATGTGTAGACCCTGTGATTGTGTACTGATGGCACTCAAAGGTGATGTAGCTTACATCCCAGTCTCTGTAGCTCCCCTGCTTCCCAACAGACCTTGGACCTGACCTCGGGTGACAGGATCATGTCTGTGTGTTCTCCCAGTGGGGGAACACCATCCCCTGAGGTGGTTCCACATGAAGGTAGTGCAGGACTAGTAGATGAGGAGGCCCCAGAGTGTGTCCCACATGTAATGTGGCCTGGTAACATGACCAGATGAGGTGGGAGAGGTGGTCCTGCTGGCAGCTGTTCCCTAAACATGCTATTGTGTCACTATTATAGAACATATGTGGGTAGTAATAGTCCACACAATCCCAGATCATGTCCAACATCATGCATAGATATCCGCCATAACACATAACGACAGATGTGCAGCAATCACATAGCAAACAGACCACATGAATATATGGAACCATAGTGGCCTAAGGGCATGCAGGTGACATTGTCTGTAACAGGCCAGCAATGATAGTGTCCCCACAGGGAACATGGCTACAAACACAGAGCACAAAGTGTGGTACAATACGATAAATGTCCCAATGGTAGGTAAGCTGTAGCCACACCTACTGAGCTGTGTGAACAGTTTGTTGTCGCAGATATGGTGGGGGGGGAGACAGAGATGTGTATTAAGAACTATGGTAACCTTGTCGTATGAGTTGCTCATACCCGTTTCCATTGTTATGCCTGTCAGGCAGGATGTCACATGGGAGGTTACCTGTGTATTCAGCGGACGAAAATCAAGTCATCGACCACCTGGTACAGCACATACCAGGTGGTGTTTGGAAGCACAGCCCATGAACAGCCGGAGTGGACTGCCCTGTGGAGCAATCTAGTCCACAAGGTCAATGATGTCAGCCTGCATAACTGCATTTATGAGCATTACAATGACCTGCTTCATAATGCCAGCCGGCGTGCTGCTGCAGTCCGGGGGGATAACCTCGCAACAGGGGGGTCATGCCATCCATCCCCCCAACACATGTTGAGGAGCTCCTCACCAGCCTCATGGCACCTACCCACCTGCACATGTAGCAACTGGCGAAGACCATAGTGGAGGTTGGCGGAGGCCACATCAGTAGACCACTGTTGCATATCCATCCACATCTGTACAGGTAGACCATGCAAATGTGAGATGACATATATATAGTCTGTTGCTGCTTAGTAGTAATAAACAGATGTGCATAAGCTGTAGTATTGTGGACTTATAC
>NW_025059654.1:0-5323 GCF_019279795.1 Protopterus annectens
GGGGTTGCATGTTGGGGGGTTGGCAAAGCTGCACCAGGTGAGAGATTGGTAGCTAAATCCTAAGGAAGGAATGTCTGTAGTGCAGTTGTTGGCAAGTGCCATCTGCATTTCTATTGCTTTGGTTGAAGGGAGCAAAGCTGAATACAGCCATTATAGTTTTGTGGTGTTTGAAAACTGAGGATTAGCCAGTCATTTGTAGTAACAAGTTTAAGGAGCTGGTAAGATTTTTGATTTGGAGGACAAAGTCTGTTGAACTGTATTTGGAGTCATCAGTAGAGAAGTCACAAGTCAGCTTTGTGCCTACTTACTCTACACACTACAAAAAGCACTGCACAAGGACAAGATGTGAACACATAGGTTCATAGGTTCATACTAGGCTATCTTCCCAAGGGCATTTATGGGGTTGCCCATAGTTAAGTGTGGCTGCCACCCCTAGCTGGAAGAAAACGCTTATGCCTATTATTTTGCTGTGCCTCTGTCAAGCAGTACACTGAAGTAATCCTGGGTGTAGTCTTATCTCCTATCCATTGGTCAAGATTCCTCTGAACAAGGCCAGCGAGGGTGCTCTGCCTCACATGTACCGGACTTTAACTCCCACAGCATAGAGTCTCGGCAGAATCTGGTCTCTCCAAAGGCATGTTCTATTAATAACCATGTCAAGGTTTAAGCCTCCCGCCCCTTGTGTATTCTGAGGGATCTAGATTTTGAGGTGAAGCATATTCATCAGATCTGGGCTTGATATGGCCTTATGTCAGGCATGAGGTCACTGGAGCCGTGTATGACTGATGTCGGGTCAGATACATTCCGAATGGGGCATTGTACCAATCATAGGTCTAATGAGTGATGAGTACAGGGGACGATGACTCTAATCTAGATGTGAAACAATTTCCCATGATCAGGTGGCAATGTGGTGGTAGCCTTCCAACTACTTTGGCAACATGAGTGTCAAACGAAAGGTTACTGTCAACCTGGGTCCCCAGATCCCCGATGA
Source organism: Protopterus annectens (assembly GCF_019279795.1). Taxonomy (NCBI): domain Eukaryota; kingdom Metazoa; phylum Chordata; order Ceratodontiformes; family Protopteridae; genus Protopterus; species Protopterus annectens. The sequence goes on from NW_025059654.1 coordinate 992, forward strand.
CTCTTTCTCTGTGCTCAGTGGATTGCCACAAATTTATATGGTAGCTAGGGGTAAACTTGTTTTCCTGGCGGGCATGACTACATACTTGGCTTAACTTTAGGCCATGGCCTGCACCAGTTATCCGCTTCTGTGAGGCCCTTCTGATATCTGTGCTGGGGATGCAAGCTGACTATGGCGCCTAGTTTGCAGTCATCTGCAAACTTTGTCAGCTATAACCTCCTGTGTTTGCTTGTACTTCAGAAAGTAGATGCCGAATAAGAGTGGTCACAGGATCAGGCCCCTGTGGGACACTACTCAGACAGGCTTTGAGTCTGACATGGCGCCAGTAACTCTGACCCTGTGGTTCTATTACTTAGCTGAAGCCTATAAACCCATCTTGTGTTGTGTATGGGCTTACATTTAAGCCGAAGGGGTTTCAAGATAGCCCGGGAGGGGGTATTGTGCTCGAAGGCTCTGCCAGGTCGAGGTAGGTCAGCGGACTGCCTTGCCCTTTATCAATGGCCTTGTGACTGTTTCAAAAAGTCAACCAAGTTTTAAGAGGCATGATTCACCTCTTTGACAAAGCCAAACTGGATGGATCCAAGGTCTGCAAGTTCCCTATGTCTTTATTTATGAGTCCCAGACTATGATCCTCTCCATGGCTTCTCTTGCAGATAAGGTCATTGCTTAATGGGACGGTGTAATTTCCAGGGTCGGTGGAGGCACTGGGCCTCAAGTGGAAGTGGGACCACAGTCACTGCAGCGCCACCCTCAGTACGATCCTGAGGTGAGGCTATCAAAACAGCTGTCCTAACTGGGGTTTAATTCCTCATTGGTGCCTGTGGGACACAGCCGGGGACACCATCCGTCCCATGGATGCTGTGTTTTGCCTTGAGAGCAGTTCACCAAGCATATGTTTGGGGCCATAAACCTCTGGTATAGATATCTCCTTTGGGAGGGGGAGCTTGCACTGAACCTGTTGCAGCCAGTATGTTGGCAATGTGTGTAGGTTCAGTGAATTTCACATCATTTTGAACTAATTCCTCGAGCATAGCTGGGAGTTTCTCCCAGGTTTCTAACATAGCTAAAGAAGGCCCATGATTGTCTTTGAGTCCTTTTATGATTTTTCTCAAAATTTGTCTCTTGATGATTTTATGAGAGCTCTAGTTTTTTTACTTGTAATGATCAAAGGTGTCTTACCTTCTGCTGGATTTTGCTCTGTCTTGTAGTAGCTTCCCTTGTTGTAGAGCTTGTTTATGGCTAACCACCAGACTGGACGCTTGCCTTGGTACAGAGTCTAGTTTGCTTGGGATTGCCTGATCCATGCAGTCCTGCAGGGTACTGGCAGAAGGTGCATTTCCAAAGTGATTCAGCGGGTTTGAGTAATGCTACCACTGGCTCAGGGGCCTTAAAGGACACTCACACCTTAGTTTTTAAGTGAAGTCGGCTTTGAGAAGTTTTCACTGTGGTCTTTTATTTCAGGTAAGGATGAGGACTCAGCGAGATTAGTTTATGATCTGATCCCCTACCCAGTGAGGGTATATTCGGGTATGAACATCAGGATCCCATGTTCGTGATGATGACAGATCAAGCATGTTTTTCCTTGTGGGGATGGTGACCAGTTGTTCCATGGCACGGAGTTTATGAACCCAGGAACCTCGGGGCTTGAATAGTGTTCTAGTCTATATTAGGGTAGCTGAACTACCCATGATGGTGGTTTGAGATACATTTATCCCTCCCAGTGTTTTCAGGAAGGCTGCGTGGAGGTTCCTGGAGTTTGAGAGGTGGCCTGTAACATGCTGGGCAAATTGTAGAGCAGTCTTGCTCTGCGGTTAACTGCACCTGGATGGTCTCCTCAAGCGCATCGTGCATTAACACTAACCTGAGTGTGTGTGTGTGTCCTTTATGAATATGGACACTCTCCTTTCTTGGTATTAACTGAATTTCAGCCGAACGATGATATGAGGAAACCTGATATGCTCTCAGTGAGCCTTTGAACCAGGTTTCCCCTGCCACAGCACAAACATCGATGTTCTCCATACTGAGAAGGGCCTCGGAAAGTGGTGCATCTTGAGATTGAGACTTCTCGGCATTGAGCAGCATTACCCTTAGTTTTTTTCCTTTTTGTGTTCTAGGGTGGTAGGTTTAGAATTTGAGCCCCTTGCCCAAAAAAGGTAATTATGGGTTGGTGAGCCCTTGCTAATATCCGAAGCCTAGGGGTGACAGGTAAGTCATTCCTCATGAAGCAGCATGGCTTGTCCAGCATGTCATCCTATGTAGATAGACATTGATCCCCTTTGAATGACACCAAAATTTGGGTTTTCACCATTAAAGCTGATCATCTTATCACTGCATTGTGGCACTGTCTTCTCTAGGTGATGGTAGGATACTGCTCAAGGTCAGGGTTACACTCTTGCCTGGGCCAAGTAATCAGAGAGCCCTCTATGTCTCTCTTTCTTCATGTAGTCCAAGGAGGTACATCTCAGGTCGCTCACACCCAGCGTGACAATGAGCAGAGTCAAGATTTCTTGTACCTGCTGTTGAGAGAGACCCTTGAGGCTACAAGCAGGGCGGATTCTAGCACCGACAGGCAGCTTACTGTGACCTTCCTACTCAATCTGGCAGGAGCGGGACGCTGGTGTGTCTGACTATGAGTCAAATCAACGGCACGTTTGGCCCAAGGCTGGTGACTGCTCGGCACTGGGACTATGTGGTCTATGCAAGAATGTGTTGTGTCCTGAGGTGGTAGATGTTTGGGTGTTCGTTTTGGTGGCCCCTGCTGTTTTCTGGTAGATTTTTGATCAGAGCCTCCTGAGTATGTCTTTGTGTATTTATGTACACGGAAGTATTGATAGCACTATGTGAGACTGGGTTTGGTGGTGTGTGAGGTACTTTCTCTCCTGTCTGGTCTTGCCAGTCCTGTGTTGAGAGAGCTCAGCCTGGTGCCTGGCATAGCTGCATCTCTCTCGCATGTATTTGTGTTTTGTGGAAGGCGTGGTCTGTGGCACATGAGGCAGTTGGGCTGGTTCTCAGTGTATTCTGTAGATCTACCAGCTGAGCAGGAGAGTGACACTAGCAACTGATCCCCTGACATGCTAGGAAGAATAGACAAGATTTGGAAAAAGACTCGTGGGATGTGGGTGACCAGTGTGGATTTTGCCAGTGGGGCACTATGTATATTAAAAGTGCTATGGTCAGCAAAATACTTTAGGAGCAAGAATTTTACAGATAAAGAATAGTCTACTAAGAATCATAGGAGCTGAACTTTCAGATATAGAATACTGCATAGACTGTAGCAGGCTGTGTCTGCTGAAGGCTACTTAAGGGAAATTGAAGAGTGGAATTAGGCAGTCTTAATAGTTTAATTTGATTAACTGTTTGTGTGCCCTCAGAAAATCTCCGCAAGAAAGCGTGCTTTTATGTGCAGGGAAAGCTGGAAAAGACAGGAAAATGACCCAAATGGCCAATAAACTACAAGTTACCGCTGAACCACCCCTCTGAGGACAAACAGGCAGCCTGAAGTACTCCCTGCACTGGTGAGTAAAGAAACTCTTGACTAAACAAGGAAAATGAAGAAACACAGAAATTGAAGACAGCCTAGATCAGGAAAATCTGATCACTGGAACAAACTATTAGGAAAGTATGGAAAACAAGAGTATTTTTTTTTGTTTTTCAAGTTTTTTTTCAGATAAAGGGCAGAAAATACAATAAATGCTGTAAGCCTTTTCGACTAATTGCTATCAAAAGTTAAAAGTACACTGAGTGTAGTTACTGTTGTTTAACTTTAAGCAAAACCCCTAAAACAAGCAAGTGCAACAAACAATTCAAGCTATTAAAACAGTAAAACAGGTAATGTAAACAGAACAAAACAGGCAGAAATAGTAGCCTAAAGGTTTAAAAAGTCTAAAATGCAGAAAAATACTTAGAACCTGAAAGTTTTGTCTTTTCTCTATTCTGCTGGCTCTAGGAAACTGCTGACACCACAAGGAGTCAGTTGAGTTCTCTATACAGAAAAGCCTCGCCAAAGCGTGTTTTATAGCAGGGGGCTGGAAAAGACAGGAAATGACCCAAAATGGCCAATAAACTACAAGTTACTGCTTGTGGGATTAATATCCCTAGAATTATGTACAAGGAAATTAAGTTGCTGATATCAATACTAATGCAAGGCTTTAGCTTTAAGTGGTATATAGACTGTTAGAGCTTTCACAAGATACTATCGCGGTAATAGGAGGTACTAGGCACTTAGTTTGGCTTTGTAGAGTGCATTTTAGTTTGGTCATCTTTTTGATACACTTACAACTAGTTGGCTGTGCATTGTAGAGCAAAGCATGAAATCGATGGAATGGCTTGAAT
>NW_025059655.1:0-5953 GCF_019279795.1 Protopterus annectens
GTGTTGGGGGAAAAACCCCGTCCTGGTGGGTATTTGTCAAGGGGAAAAGCTCCCCAAATAAATTTCCCTTCCCCCATACCCCTTTTTGCAGACAACGCTGGTTAAGCCTGTGTGGTGGTAGTTGCGATGGTCTGTGGACGCATCCCTTTTGTCGAGTGGGATCACTGTTGCCGTCTGCCATTGTTCAGGTACATATCCTGTAGCAAGACTAAGGTTAAATAGCAGTTGTATATATGGGCCCAGCCCTTCTGGAGTTCACATAGCATGCAACTGGAGATACCAGCAGGTCCCATGGATGCTGTGTACTTGTCTTTGCTGAGTGTGGCTCTCACATGGACATCCAAGATGACAGTGAGGTTACATACAGCAGTGATAACTATCTTGTTTTGGGGGTGAGGGAGGGAATCGCACTGAAGCTGCCCCGGAAGGTTGCCAATATCTGTCAGGTCACTGGAATATATGTTGTTGTGTACCAACTCTGAGCATATCCGAGGGTTCACAACCAGGTGTCTGACATAACTGAAGAAAGCAGTGTGGTTACCTTCATTGTCTTTGGTGATTTATGTCCCCAAGTTGACCTTGCATGTCTTTATGAGATAATGTAGCTTTCTACTAGTGCTGATCACAGCTGTCTTCCCTTTGGAGATGTAGCTCTGTCTTGCATTAGTAACCCTCATCTGTCATACAGTTTGTTTATGGCTGGGGTCCACCAGACAGGACACTTTCCCTTTGTGGAGAGGGTCCTGTTTTCAGTTTGATTGTATGGTCCATGCTGTTTGCCATCTCGCTAAGGGAGGTCATTCTGGTTCTGCAGTTATCTTTCATCAGCATTAGAAATGACCACAACAGCCCCTGTGGGTGTACCTCATGCACACACATCTTACACCTGCAAAGTCCACGACAGTACCTCACCAGGAGTATGACAGAGCTGGAACACATGTAATGTGTAGTCTGATTAAACAGAGTGCAGCTCCACACACTGCCATGCTGTCCACCCAGATGCAAGCTGTGCCTGATGTAGAAAGCCATGTCCAAGCTGGAATCAATGCACATGCTGCACCTTGTACAATCTGAATGGCAGGGAGCTATGCACATGAGGGACCTGAACCCCAGCACTGACATATATAGGACAGGCTGTACTGCATTATCCAAAACACAGAAGCCACCCCACACATGAGTAAACTACCAGTACAGGTTGTCCATAGAGACACTGGTTGAGTCCCTCAACAGGAATCCTAATGAGTGGATGGGAGATGGGAGGTTTACCCTGGGTATCAATGTTATGTCACAGGTAGACAGAGGCAAGTATACTAAACAAGACATATGACATGGCAAACTAAACTTACAATGTGTTGATGGACAAACACATTCTCCGACTAGCATTAGGTCAAGATACCTCTTGAACACAGCCAGCAAGGTGCTCTGCCTCAAATGGACCAGGATTGTATTCCACAGCATAGGAGTCTCCGGTGATAACTCCATCCCTCCAACATGTCCAACATACATCCCTGCTAAGGTGTAAGTCACCTGCACTAGTGGTTCAGGTGGATCTTCTGAGTCTGAGGTGGAGCATGTCCATTAATCTCTGTTTGGACATGGCCTCGCATGTCAGGCACATGTCACCTCTAAGCAGACGGTATGTGAGTGAATAGAGTGTGAGTGTCTTCAATCTGGCAGCATATGACAGCTGTTGGGGTTCCTTGATCCTTTAGGGGGGGGACAGTCAGGGTGTCTCCAATTGCTGCAGATGTTGGGTGAGATACAGCCAGAATAGGGCATGCGACTGGATCACCGGTCTGATAAGTGAAGAGTACAGGGAACAATGACCCACTAGATCTGGATGTGAATCCCATCCTGATCAGGTGGGCAATGTAGAAGGTCTTCCTAGCCACTTTAGCAATGTGAGTCTCAGAAGAATGGCGACTGTCAACCTGGGTCCCCAGGTCCATGATAACCTCCTCTGTGCTTAGAGGATTGCCACCTATATGGTAGCTTGGGGTCACCTTGCTTTTCCTGAAGGGTATGTCTACACATGTTGTGCACTTTGACTTCAGGCCATGGCCCTGGCACCAGCTATCAGTTACTGTGAGTCCCTTCTGAAGGATATCTGTGTGTGATGCACTGTCCACTATGGTGCCCAGTGTGCAGTCATCTGCTAACATTGTCATCCAAAGTCCTCCCATGTTGGCCTGTACTTCTGGGAAGTACATGACAAACAATGGGGCCAAGGACTGAGCCCTGTGTGACACCACCTGTGACCAGCCTGGAGTCTAACATAGTGCCAGCAACTCTAACCCTGTGGGTCCCGTCCTTAAGCCAGTTTCAACCCATCTTGTGACATATGGGTTTACATTTCAGTTGTTAGGGTTTTCCACAATACCTGAGTGGGGTATTGTGTTGAAAGTGTTTGCAAGGCCAAGGTAGGCTGTATGGACTGCCTTTCCCCAACAATGGCCTAAGTGACCAATTTGAAGATGTCAACCCAGTACAAAAGGCATGATCTGCCCCTGACCAAGCCAAAATGGGATGGGTACAATGTCTGCATGTCCCCTATATCTTTGTTTATGAGCTCAATTATGATCCTCTCCATAGATTTGCAGACTACACTTGTTAAGCTTATGGGGCAGCAATTAACAGGGTCTGTAGAGGCACTGCCTTTGTGCAGATGTGCACAACTGGACCCTAACCAGGCTGTTGTGCACACTATGGAAATGTAAAGCAGTGATAGGACTAAAGCCCAGGATACTGACCACCACAGTGAAAGTACTGAAACACTACACTAGACTACTACAGTGTTAGGTCAGTATGAACGGATGTTGACAATTGTGTGCAAAGTATCCCATGCAAAACCTGCAGGCACAGTATACTCCCTGTTTTGTTCACACAAAAGCATTTGGACAGTAACTACACAACATGGCACAGAACACACAACCATAAACTGGAGGTATTTGTTGAAGGTCACACTCATCCACAAATGTGATGGGCTGCAGAGTTCAACATATGTAAACCCACACTGGGCATGCTCACACACTTAGATAAATGAGACATCTTTCACACAACATGCCATGGGAAGGCTGAACTGGGCATGCTCACACACTTGGTCCAAATGTTACCCCTAGCAAATGTGAAAACACACCAGAGGATGCTCATCCCCCTTTCTAGACACTGATCATGTAAGCACCCTATAAGTATATTGGAGAAAAGGATTCTCTCAGTAATCCAAATAGCGCACCGTGCTAATGCGTCTGTCTGTAGTGTCATAACATAGTTAGATAGGGGTTTGAATCCAGCAAGTGTGTGTGAAGGGGGGTAAGTGTGTGTGTAAGTGTATATGAAAAAAACATCCCTTTTGGCAACTGGGAAAACACACCAGAGGATGATCATTCCACTTTCTAGACTCTGATGATGTCAGCACCCTAAAAGTATATTGGAGAAAAGGATTCTCTCAGTAATCCGAAGAGTGCGCCGTGCTCATGCGTCCGTCTGTAGTGTCATAACATAGTTAAGTAGGGGTTTGAATCCAACAGGTGGCAAGTGTGTGTGAAGGGGTGTAAGTGTGTATGAAAGAAACATCCCTTTTGGCAACTGGGAAAACACACCAGAGGATGATCATTCCACTTTCTAGACTCTGATGATGTCAGCACCCTATAAGTATATCAGGGGAAAGGAAATCCCCCAGTAATGCAAATAGTGCGCTGTGCTAATGCATCCGTCTCTAGTGTCATAACATAGTTAGGTAGGGGTTTGAATCCAGCAGGTGGCAAGTGTGTGTGAAGGGGTGTGTATGAAAGAAACATCCCTTTTGGCAACTGGGAAAACACACCACAGGATGATCATTCCACTTTCTAAACTCTGATGATGTCAGCACCCTATAAGTATATCAGGGGAAAGGAAATCCTCCAGTAATGCGAATAGCACGCTGTGCTAATTCGTCCATTTCTAGTGTCTTAACATAGTTAGGTAGGGGTTTGAATCCAGCAGGTGGACACTGGGTGTGAAGGGGGGTAAGTGTGTATGAAAGAAACATCCCTTTTGGGAACTGGGAAAACACACCACAGGATGATCATTCCACTTTCTAAACTCTGATGATGTCAGCACCCTATAAGTATATCAGGGTAAAGAAAAATCCCCCGTAATGCGAATAGCGCTGTGCTAATCGTCTCTCTAGTGTCTTAACATAGTTAGGTAGGGGTTTGAATCCAGCAGGTGGCAAGTGTGTGTAAAGGGGGGTAAGTTGTATGAAAGAAACCCCCCTTTTGGCAACTGGGAAAACACACCACAGGATGATCATTCCACTTTTTAAACTCTGATGATGTCAGCACCCTATAAGTATATCAGGGAAAGAAATCCCCAGTAATGCGAAAAAGCTTTTGCTAATGTCCGTCTCTAGGGTCTTAACCTAGTTAGTAGGGGTTTGAATCCAGCAGGTGGAAGTGTGTGTGAAGGGGTAAGTGTGTATGAAAGAAGCATCCCTTTGGGCAACGGGGAAAACACCCCAAAGGATGATCATTCCACTTTCTAAACTCTGATGATGTCAGCACCTATAAGTATATGGATCAGTAATGCAATGGCCTAATGTGTCCGTCTCTACTTAACATAGTATTTGAATCCAGCAAGTGTGTGAAGGGGGTAGTGTGTATGATTGATATACCCCTTTTGGCAACTGGGAAAACCCCAACAGGATGTTTCTTTAACCGATATCACAATTATGTATGGCTTTTGATTACAGACATGCCTGTTGTTGTGCACACACAGAATGCCCATGTTTTGTTGTCCCTCACAATAATGCATGACATTGATTACACCAGTTATGGCAATGACACATGATGTGTGTACACATATGTACCTGTGACTTTCAATAGTTACCATGTGTGATGCCTGCCACATGTGAATACATGGTATTTGCACAGGGTAACATTATGACCGTGGTCTTCTGTGCAGATGCTGCATGTGGGATGTGTATATACAGTGTGAGATGTAAATGCTATCAGCCTAGTAGTGAGGGATGCACACCTGGTCTGGGGCATAAAGTCTACATGTTGTTGATGTACAGGAGCTGCATGTTCTCACCTGTTGTGGGAGTGGTAAGACAGTATTCCATAGCAATGCAGTGACTGCATGCTAAGAATCATTCAGCTAGGGTGTTGTAGCTACACTTATTCATTAGCATTCAGTAATTTGTCGGAATCCCTGGTGAGGGTCTGATGCCAACCAAGGTCAGGGGGCTACCAGCCTGTGTCACTTGCTCAGTGATCCCTTCCATGTTCCCTATCATGTATCCCAGTGAGCGACATCCCACATCAGCTGTGGTGGCATGGACAATGACTGAGTCATATGTGTCCATGCATCTGACTGACTTGTATGTTGTTGTTACAGTTTGGCCATGTGTTTCCATCTCATACATGTGATGTACATCAATGGGTAGGGGGTAGGGTTGACTGTGTACATGTGGCAGCTGTGACATTACTACATGACACACATATTCCACAACTGTACCATAGAGGTGACTGACAACTGACATTTGCACATGCTACCGGAGTATTGAGATTACATTGGTGATTGACAGCACATAGGGCCAATGGTGAAAGAGACATAGGTCCATAGGTTCATACAGGGATATCTGCCCAGGGCATGTATCCACCTAGCCAGAATGTGTGTGCCTTTCAACATGCATTGTGAATCTGTCTTGCTATGCTCTTTTCCAAGGTTAGTATACTGTGCCTCTTTCTCACAGTGACACATAAGTGATACCCAGGGTAACCCTACAATGTCACATCCAGTCATTAATATCGCTCTTGAAGATAGTCACTGAGTCAGTCTGCCTAACCTCTATTGGGATAATAATCAGGAATGAAGGGAGCCTCTGAGTTGTGAATGTGCCCCTCCACCATGTCCTATGTATATCACTCCTGAGGGTTTTTAAGGGGTTATTTCCAGCGTGTATCCTGGTGGG